>NC_081552.1:130234235-130536110 GCF_963082655.1 Stomoxys calcitrans | reverse complement strand
GATAATACTTGAAATCACGTATTTAGAACAAAACTTTCTCCGCCTATAGTAATCCCGCAGACGAATGGTAGACCTCCTTTGTCTCTTAAGAGAATTCGCCGAAAGTGCTGAGACTTCAAAAATATTTTTCCTTCTCTGCAGATAATCTGCCCATCGTTGATGGTATGGACGTAAGGGAAAAAGGACAGATGTAGGTAAATCTCTATACTCCGAATTAGACCTTTTCAAAATTGTAACATGGCCTCCTAAGGGCTTCAAATGGTCTGAATCTATCATCAATTCGGAATCAATTTCAGTAGTGTTAGCACCACTACTGTTATCCTTTAATAGTTTTTTGAAACGTTTTGTTGTGATGAATTCTTGTGAGGATGCAACTTCATCTTCGCACATCTCTCACAATTTGGCTTATACGTGTTCCTGGCACCGCATCCATAACAAAATACAGATCTATCTTTGAGGCAATCAACCCATAGATGACCTGGCTCCTCACAATTCCAGCATTTGGGTACAGCCGTGGCAGTACTGAGAGCATATACTGCCGATTGATCAGCAACATCACAGTCTAAGATGGGACATTCGACCTCAGCTACGTTACGTCTTGGAAATTGAAGATTTGTGTTCCTAATAGCCATCTGTCTTCGACAACTTTCATCGCTAAACAAATTCTCTCTCATTTTAATTAGCTTCCTTAAATGAGCTATAGAAAATATCGGGACATATAGCAGCTCATGCCTGATTTCAGGGCGCAAATTTCTCTTAATGACTTCTATCAATTCCGTATCTGAAATAGGCGTAGACAAACGATCTAAAATCATGGAAACTGAGTCATAAAAGGACTCAAAATTTTCCCCAGGCTTCTGTTTCCTACCACGAAGTTCCTCCAGAATATCCGAATCAGATTTAAAGTCTTTATATTGATAGCGTAATGCCGTACAGAAATCCTCCCAGACAATACACGGTACCTGCTTTCTGTAGCGCCAAAACCATTCCCTAGCTTTACCTGTCAAGAGAATGTGTAAATTCCTGCACATGGCAGAAAAATCATTATCAAAGTTATCAGACGTCAAAGACGTCACCCTGTATATAAATTCCTCAACATCTAATCCCTGAGGTGACCCATCGAATTGTAAATTCCAATTCCTAATAATAGAGGTAATTTTGTCTGTTCCAAGTGTACTATTACCATTGAAACCAGAAGCACCATTTCTGCCATTCACATCATTATTGTGGCTATTAACGCCATTTGGCCGCCCCTGAAAAGCGTAATTATCATCGGGCCTAATCTGACTGTTCATAGTATAACCGATATTAAGATTTCGAAGCATTCTTGAAACACTTGATTCTATCATTTGACTGATTCTACCATAATCAATTATATTATTCCTCTCGGGTGGTCTACGTTGGGGAGTATTCCTATTCTGATTGAAGTCTTTCTCTAAAGCGTTATGATTCGGGGTCATATTCCCTTTTGCCTGACCATTAGTAGTATCTAAAGCACCAACAGGGAGTTGTTGACCAAAGTCCACAAGCAAATTCTTCGCCGCGCTCCTGGTGTTATAATGTTTGGGAACCGCACCACGCCCCCTTCCACGATAATTATTATTTGCTCTTTGATTTGGCTGAGCGTTATTTCTTGAATCTATTGCGTCATTAAAAGACGCTTGAATATTATCATTCTGTGTATTCAAATTACGTAATTCCGAAAGATCACAGGGTCTTTTACATGTTGGACATTCAGAAGCATTTGAAAGAAAATTCTCAATGCAACCACGATGAAATGAATGAGTGCATTGGGAAATAAATAAACAATCTTGATCTTCGAGCATAGGTTCCTTGCACATTGAACATAATGAAACTGCAGATGCAGGCGGTTCAGGTGACCTCATTAAAGACATGTTCATCTTTAGTCAAAAGAAAAAAAAAAATAAATCTACTAGGATTAAAAAAAAAACAAAAAAAAAAATCTAGACGAACCAATTCATATATGTAAGTGTTTTCATACTCAGTGGTGGCACAGTAGGATAGGTAAGGAAAACTAAATACCATCTGAAAAAAAAAACAAGCAGGGCTATGGAAGTGTTGGTCAAAGTAAATGTTAACATAATTAAAGCAAACCGGACCTGGAACGCTTGTTCTATCTACATCGTCCCGCTTTACGCCTACTGGACATTAAGTGCAAACAGCGACATAATGTATATCCCATTTAAACGTGAAGTACCAGTAACTAAGCAAAAAAAATGTAATATTTAATTTCCCAGACACTATAAAACAAATCAGACGAAAACTGGCAATCAGAAATTAGCTAAAGAAAGTCATTAAAGGTTACTAATCGGTCAACCTATTCGTTCCCTAGACGTCAAATAGTTGAAAGTCCAGAAAAGTCCTCAAATGTATTCCAAAGTCTAACTCTAACTACGAAATCCTCAGTTCCAACTCGTTTCTTGAAATCTAATCTTACAAGCATAAAAAAAATAGGCCGTAAATGTACAAAAATTATCCTCGTACACTTCGTGCCCCACGTTGGGCGCCATTTCTGTAATGTTCCTGCGCCTCAATTTGGCATAGCAACTTAAATATATACCCAGATCCAGATGACATGGACAATTTACTTCTTGGTTGCTAGGGGTAAGCTGACATTACCTCTTAGTCTTGTTGGAAAAGGACTGCGGGAGCCTTTGTAAGCTAACTTCAGTCGGGTGGGGGGGTTCGTGTCCTCCTCCTAACAAAACACCAGGACTACAGAATTTATTGTAGACTCCCTATTTCTAACTATAATTCGGAAAGGTCTGGATGTCCCACGATTTATTAACTATTGCCGGTAAATGAATATCCGTTTTCCTTATGATCACCATATCTCAGATCTTGCGAGATATTTCACCTCTCAACCCTCCCTTTCCTTGGTCCTGTTTGGGCCGAATTTCTACAGGACCCCATTACCTATTGCTCCTATGCTGGCCTTACCACATCATGAAAACACTTGGAAATTTTCTTAGTAATTCATGGTTTTAATACTAACAAAATATAGAATTCAAGACACCATTATTCCTTACAATAACTCTATCACGCTAAATTCTATTACAAAATTTTCCTTATTTTTTTTTTTCTTTAGAATTTAATATTTAAATGTGATAAAAATTAGTTGTTGAGATTTATTTAGTTTAAATTAGGCAGAACAGAATTCTTGAAATTACATATTTTAATGTCACCCTAATGTATGAATGCAGTCAAAGATGAATGGAAACAAAATACTACAAAATTTACGTTTTGTGTTTTTTTTTTTTTTTTTGCAAATTCTATCCAACAATAACTTTCATTGATAGATTCTGTCATTCATGGAACATAGCAATGAATGAGAGTGATAATGATAATTACATACGGGTAAAGAGCAAAAACAAAATAATTCTCTTATTCCAGTGTACTCACCACTTACTTTTTACGTTGAAGTTCTTGAGGCCTCGAAGAAGTTCGTCGTTAGTGGAAGCTGGTTTTGTGCTAATGATGTTGTGCTATTATTGATGAAGAAGTTATTGGGTGACAATGATGATTCTATTGTTTCATTCAAAATTTTGATTTTAGCTTTGCTCCATTCATATCTATAATATGCGTACGTGGGAGCATACTAGGGTGGACCTTAAATACGTCCACATTTTTTTTGTATCTTTCAAAAAAAAAATGTTTACAATTAAATTACGATTATCCTATAGAAAATTAATTTGAAAAAAAAAAAAAAAAATTAAAGAAAATTGAACTTAAATTATAAGGATTACATTCTACTTAACTAGATTTTCTCTTCTTGTTTTATGTTTGACGTCTTCTTACTGATGATAGAGTACCAATTGATTATAAGTATAAAACCATTTTTAAGCTGACGGACAAGGAGACAATTGTATGGTTCGCCTTAAGTCTGGCATGAAATTGACTGTGCTAGTCGCAGTTTGTTGGGGATAGCCATAAACGAGTCTATTGGAGTTTTTGGTGCAAATGAACCAGTGTGATGATACTATTTATATGCTCGACTATTGACTGGAGAAATTACGATCTTTCTGGATGGGAATGGTGCAAATTGGGGTTGTTGGTATTAATTTTGGACAGAGATGATGGTGTAGTTATGAACACTTCTCTACTAATTGGTCTTCACGGTTGCGACTTCGATGAAAAAATGTATGCCTCAAGGACACGGCTTGATTAATGAATTCAATTTATGCCTGTTTAAAAATGAAGCTTGTCTTCTCGCCACACGTTTCACCCCCGACATAACCAAAGTAGAGGTTATCTCTTCAGTTAAACCACGTGAAAACGTGTTAGTGCCGGGGGGGGGGGGGGGTTTAATACAATTTCAACCAATTAGCTCCAATAAACGCACTTTCAAAGCCTTTTCGGCAAATTCACAGTAATTCTCTTAAAATATTCGGGGTTAGGTGAAGATTTCTTCCTTGAGTCTAAACAAGAATAAATTATTTAACAAAAATCACTTTTATCACAATATTCACATCATTACCTTCTATGACGACTTAAAAAAATTTAAATGATGCTTAAAACAATTTCTAGACAAGGATTGCCTTAATTAAATACGAATTCACGAGTTTCCACCGAGACTTAGATATTTTGGCACTTATTTTACTTAAGGCTTGTCTTTACTTCACGAAAGTCAGCAAGAAAAAAGGAAGTTGCAAATTCTCTACCTCAAATTTCTGTTATGTGCTAAAAATGTGCATAGGGGATCAAAATGGAAATGATATCATTTATCGATTTTTTCACGTTGTCTATCAACTTTTCTCCTTCCTCTTCTGTCACTCCAAGTTGTAGAGTTGCCACTTATGACAGAGTAAAGTGGTTATCAAAAGCAGGGAATTTAATCGTAAAGTTTCGCCCAAAATGTACATTACACCCTAATGGAATTTTCATGGTCAAATTTGCAATTTGCAGGTACACTTAGGTGACCTAAATTGGGTGACTATATGAGCTTCTGGAAATTTGTACATTTGGGTACTAAAAAATTTACCAAAAACTTATGATATGGGTGATATTTGAACAGAGTGGATGGATAGAGCTAGAATTTTGAAATTTTAATTAAAAGACATCTGCTGCAAAATAGTGAAAGTGCAAAGAAAAAAGGAACAAGTAAAAGCGTTCTAAGTTCGGCCAGGCCGAATTTTATATACCATCCAACATGGATCACATTTGTCGAGTTCTTTTCCCGTTATCTCTTTTTAGGCAAATAAGGGATAAAAGAAAAGAATTGCTATGCTTTTGGAGCTATATCAAGTTATAGTCTGGTTCGGACCATAAAGGAATTGAAATTGTTAGAGACCATAGATGAAGTCATTGTGTAAAATTTCAACCAAATCGAATAGGAATTTGCCCCCTTTAGGGGCCCAAGAAGTAAAATAGGGAGATTGGTTTATAGGGGACGTGTATCAGGCTATAACCGATTCTGACCATATTTGTTGAAGGTCATGGCAGAAACCGTTGTACAAAATTTCAGCCGAATCGGAAAATTATTGCGCCCTCTAGAGGCTGAAGAAGTCAAGATCCCACATCGGTTTATATCACAGCTATATCAAGTTAAGGACTGACTTAAACCATATTTGCCACAGTTGTTGGAAGTCATAACGAAACACGTCACGCAAAGTTTCTGCTACATCGGATAAGAATTGCCCGCTCTAGTGGCTCAAGAAGTCAATATTCAAAATCGGTTTATATGGCTGCTATATTAGGTTATGAACCGATTTTAGCCATACTCAGCACAGTTGTTGGAAGTCATAGCGAAACACGTCATGTAAAATTAAAAACCAGGTTATTGACCGATTTCAACCAAAAATAGCACAATTGTTTGATCATACTAATAAAAAGATATGTGCAAAATTTCAGCTTGATAAAAATTCCGCCCTCTAGAAGCTCAGGGAGTCAAGACCAAATATCGGTTTATATGGCAGCTATATCAAAACATGTACCGATTTGACCCATTTACAATCCCAACTGACATACACTAATAAGAAGTATTGTGCAAATTTTCAAGCGGCTAGCTTTACTCCTTCAAAAGTTAGCGTGCTTTCTACAGACAGACGGACGGACATGGCTAGATCGACCTAAAATGTCATGACGATCAACAATATATATACTTTATGGGGTCTTAGACAAATATTTCGAGTAGTTACAAACAGAATGACGAAATTAGTATACCCTCAACTCATGGTGGAAAGTATAAAAATAGTTCTTTTTACGGGAGAAAACGTGCGTTTAGTACCATTTAGTACATTCTTAACAAATGAAGCTAGAGGACTGAAATTTGGCATGTAGGTACAACTAGGAAATATATGATGGCTGAATAAATGATTTGTTCACAATTCGTACATCTTGGCACCAAAATTGGTATCATTTGTACTTTCTTTACAACTCGAGCTAGAGGTCTGAAATTCGGTATGTATATACAACAAGGAAATATATGTTGCATTACTACGTGATCTATTCACAATTCGTACACCTTGGTACCAAAATTGGTATTAATTGGTAAACTAGAAACTATATAATGGATGAATATATGATTTATTTACAACTCGTACCTTTTGGTACCGAAAATTAGTTCCATTTGGTACCTTATTTGCAGATGGAGCTAGAGGTATAAAATTTAGCACGTAAGTACAACTAGAAAAAAATGTCATAACACGTGACTAAATGATCTATTTAAATTCGTATATTTTGATACAAAAAAGTAAAAAATATTACGAAATAATTTATTTATCTTCGCCTACAGCGAACGGGAATGCAAATCGTACCAGAAGTGAAACGAAATGTACTTACTGTGGTATGATTGAAACCTTGAAGAATATGTTGGGCGACTAGAAGACTTCTTGGAATCCGTACATTTAGGTACCAAACGTATAAAATGGTTCTTTCTATGGAATTTGAGCTAACGCTCTTAAATTTAGGATATAGGTGCACTTGACAGAACATTTTGGTACTAAAACGAACGAAATCGTGCTCGGGATGCAGCTTCACTTTGAGTGTATATGACGGGTGACTAGAAGATTTTTTTTTAAATTGCACATTAAAGCTGGAGCACTCAAAATTGGGATGCAGTTACACCAGGCGACTAGAAGAATTTTTTGAAATTCGTACATTAAGGTACAAAATCAGTGTTCGAACCGAACACTGATTTTGGTAATAAAATTCAATGATTTGCAAGCGTTGCTCGTTAGTAAGTCTATTCATGATGAAATGTCAAAGCATACTGAGCATCTTTCTCTTTGACACCATGTCTGAAATCCCACGTGATCTGTCAAATACTAATGCATGAAAATCCTAACCTCAAAAAAATCACCCTTTATATTTGATTAAAGTTCATTCTAAGTTTTATTAAAAATGCATTTACTTTCTTTTAAAAAATCCGCAATTACTTTTTAGGCAACCCAATACAATGTCAATCTGCATTCAATTATGGTCCGAATCGGACTATAACTTGATATAGCTCCAATAGCATAACAGTTCTAATTAAATATTCTATGTTTGTTTAAAAAGAGATACCGCGCATAGAACTCGACAAATGCGATCAATGGTGGAGGGTATATAAGATTCGGCCCGAACTTAGCATGCTCTTACTTGTTTATTATACCCTCCACCATAAGAAGGGGGGTATACTGATTTCGTCATTCTGTTTGTAACTACTCGAAATATTCGTCTGAGACCCCATAAAGTATATATATTCTTGATCGTCGTGACATTTTATGTCGATCTAGCCATGTCCGTCCGTCTGTCCGTCCGTCCGCCTGTCTGTCGAAAGCACGCTAACTTCCGAAGGAGTAAAGCTAGCCGCTTGAAATTTTGCACAAATACTTCTTATTAGTGTACGTCAGTTGGTATTGTAAATGGGCCATATCAGTCCATGTTTTGATATAGCTGCCATATAAGCCGATCTTGGGTCTTGACTTCTTGAGCCTCTAGAGTGCGCAATTCTTATCCGATTGGAATCAAATTTTGCACGACGTGTTTTGTTATGATATCCAACAACTGTGCCAAGTATGGTTCAAATCGGTTCATAACCTGATATAAGCTGCCATATAAACCGAACTTGGGACTTGACTTTTTGAGCCTCTGAGTGCGCAATTCTTATCCGATTGGAATGGTATTTCTTACGACGTGTTTTGTTATGATACCCAACAAACTGTTCCAAGTATGGTTTAAATCGGTCCATAACCTGATATAGCATGACGTATTTTATTTTTACTTTCAACAACTGTGTCAAATAAGGTTTAAATCGCTTCATAACCTTATATAGCTGCCATATAAACCGATCTGGGATCTTGACTTCTTGAGCCTCTAGAGGTCGCAATTATTATCCGATTTGCCTGAAATTTTGTACGACGGATTCTTTCATGACCATCAACATACATGTTCATTATGGTCTGAATCGGTTATAGCCCGATACAGATCCCATATAAATCGTTCTCTCTATTTTACTTCGTGAGCCCCAATGGGCGCAATTCTTATACGAATTTGCTGAAATTTTGCACAAGTCTCCAACATATAATTTAATTGTGGTCCGAACCGGACCATATCTTGATATCGTTTTAATAGGAGATCAACTCTTTTCGTATATCCTTTTTTGCCTAAGAAGAGATGCCGGGAAAAGAACTCGACAAATGCGATCCATGGTGGAGGGTATATAAGATTCGGCCCGGCCGAACTTAGCACGCTTTTACTTGTTTTATGTTAGTGCATTTAGGTAATAAATTGTCCAAAGTGGTACTTTCCTTACGAATTGGGCAAGAGGACTAGACTTAAAAATTGACAGTATGTACTCTGTGACTAGAAGAATTTTTTTTTTTTGAAATTCGTACATTTGGTTACTAAAAACGTACAAAATGGTACATTCATAACGGATTGAGATAGGAAATTTGGGATAGAGATACACCTTGACAGTGTTTAATGGACCAATAGAAGAGTTTTGTGAAATTCGTCGATTTAGGTACTTAAACGTACAAAATGGTACTTTCTTACCGATGGAGGTATAGCTCTGAAATTTGGGCTAGAGGTACACCTTGATAGTATATATCAGGCGACAATTAGATTTTTTTTTTTGTAATTTGTACACTAAGGTACTAAAACGTACAAAATTGTACTTTCTTTACTGATACTGATACTTTGAGATACAGCTCACAAAATTGGGATATATTTACAACTTCACAATACATATCGGGCGACGAAAAAAATTTTTAATGATTCGTACTTTCAGGCATAAAACGTACAAATGGTACTTTCTTTACAGCTTAAGATTCTCAAATTTTGAATACAGTTACATCTTGACATTGGGTGTAGCATTAGGGTAGCGATGCAATCGGGGATATGCTACATATACAAGAGACGCATGACTGACAGAAATATTCGTAAGTTAAAGTACTACAAAGTACCAAATAGTACGAAATGGTGCATGCTGGCAAGGGGGAACGAAGAGAGCTAGGAAAATGTGTTGAAAAAAAGAGAATTTGGAGATGCAAATTTTGAAAAATCGTACCGAAAGTGGGAGGAATGTACGTTTAGTACCTCAATTGGCTAATGGAGTCTTTCTTTGCGGATTGAGATAGAGCTATGAATTTGGGAACTTTAGTTCATTATTCCAACCAGAATCGGTTTAGTAAAAGAGTCTTTGGACTTTTGAACACTAAGGTGCTAAAAGTACCAAAAAGTTACGAAAATGGTTGATTTCGCACAGGGCAAACGATGCTGTTACGTAAAAATAGTGGTGAAGAGAAACTTTTTTAACAATGTTACCAAAACGGGAGAAAACGTACGTTTAGTAATGGAATTGGCACCATTTGGTACTTTTTTACTGATTGAGCAGGAGTTTTGAAATTTGGTATGTATTGTATTGGGTTGCCCAAAAAGTAATTGCGGATTTTTTAAAAGAAAGTAAATTCATTTTTAATAAAACTTAGAATGAACTTTAATCATATATACTTTTTTACAATTTTTTTCTAAAACAAGCTAAAAGTAACAGCTGATAACTGACAGAAGAAAGACTGCAATTACAGAGTCACAAGCTGTGAACAAATTTGTCAACGCCGACTATATGAAAAATCCGCAATTACTTTTTGGGCAACCCAATATATACAACTAGAAAATACATGATGGCTGGCTAAATGGCTTCTTCAAAAATCGAACATCTTGGTACCAAAAATAGTGCAAAATCGTACAAAATATCACAATTTGGTCCCATTTTCGTGATCTTGAAAAAAGTGGATGTGCTGTACATTGAGTGACTAGATGACTTTTTTTAATGTTAGCACATTTTGGTACTAAAACCTACAAAATTGTATTATCTTAACGGATTGAGCCAGAGCTCTGATATTTGGGATACAGGTAAGCCTTCATAGTATATATCAGGCGATTGGGAAATTTTATTGAAATTCGTACATTTAGCTACTAAAACGTACAAAATAATACTTTCTTTACAGATTAAGCTAGAACACTGAAATTTGGGATGCAAGCACACCTTGAGAGTATATATTGGGCGACTGGAAGATTTTTAAACCCTCCACCATAAGGATGGGGGTATACTAATTTCGTCATTCCGTTTGTAACACCTCGTCTAAGGCCCTATAGAGTGTATATATTCTTGATCGTCGTGGCATTTTAAGTCGATCTAGCCATGTCCGTCCGTCCGTCTGTCAGTCGAAAGCACGCTAACTTTCGAAAGAGTAAAGCTAGCCGCTTGAAATTTTGTACAAATACTTTTAATTGGTGTTGGTCGGTTGGGATTGTAAATGGTTCAAATCGGTCCATATTTTGATATAGCTGCCATATAAATCAATCCTGGGTCTTGACTTCTTGAGCGTCTAGAGGGCGCAAATCTCGTCCGATTTGACTGAAATTTTGCACGTTGTGGTTTGGTATCACTTCCAAAAACTGTGCTAAGTATCATTCAAATCGGTTCATAACCTGATATAGCTGCCATATAAACCGATCATGGGTTTTAATTTCTTCAGCCGTTAGAGGGTGCAATTTGTATCCGATTTGGCGGTAATTTGGCATTCAATTCATTTATGGTCCGAATCGTACTATATATTGATATAACTCGAATAGCATAATAGTTCTTATTCATTATTCTTTGTTTGCCTAAAAAGAGATGCCGCGCAAAAAACTCGATAATGCGGTGGAGGGTATATAAGATTCGGCCCGGCCGAACTTAGATCGATCTTACTTCTTTTAATTCGTACATTTAGGTACTAAAACGTATAATTTGGCACTTTCTTTACGGATTGAGCTAGAGCTCAGGTACACTATGAGAGCATATATCGGGCTAGCTGTAGGTTTTTTCAAATTCGAAATTTTAGGTACTTAAAAGTACAAAATGGCACTTTCCTTATCAAATGAGCGTATAGGTACAACTTGAAAGCAAATACGGGCGACTAACACATTGCGCAAAACGTACAATAGAGAACTTTCTTCGTGGATTGAGTTAAAGCTCTCAAAATCTAAATACAAGTACACCCTGACAATATGCATCGGCCGACCAGAAGATTTATTTGAAATTCGTACGTTTAGGCACTGAAAGTGCAAAATGGTACTTTATTTACAGATTGAGCTAGATCTCTTAAATTTTGGATACAGGTACACCTTGACAGTATATATTGGGCAGATAAAATTATTTTTTAATATTCGTACACTTAGGTTCTAAAACGTACAAAATGGTTCTTTCTTTACAGATAAAGCTACAGCTTTCAAAATTGTGATTCAGTCGAGCGACCAGACGGTATTTTGAAATTCGTACATTTAGGTGTTAAAACGTACAAATTGGTTCTTTCTTTACAGATTAAGCTAGAGCTCTGAAATTTTGGATACAGGTACACCTTAACAGTATACAATAGGCGATTAGAAAACTTTTTGAAATTGGTACATTTTGAGACTGAAACACACAAAACGGTATATTCTTACGGATTAAGTCAAAACTCTCCAAATTGGGATACAGGTACACCTTGATAGTATGTATCGGGCGACCGGACGATTTTTTGAAATTCGTACGATTAGGTATTAAAACGTACAAATTGATACTTTCTTTAATGACTTAACTCAGGCTCTGAAATATAAAATAACGGTACACATTGAGAGTATGTACCGGGTGACTAGGAGATTTTTTTGGAATTTAAGTACTTAAACGTAGAAAATGGTACATTCTTTACGGATTGAGATACAGCCTCTGGAATTTGGGATACAGGCACACAATGAGAGTATAAATCGGGCGACTAGAAGAATTTTTTGAACATCACTTAAAAGTACAAAATGGTACTTTCTTTACAGATTGAGCAACAGCTCCCAACATTTAAACACAGTTACACCTTGGTTTTGTGAGTAGCATCGGGGTAGGGAAGCGGACTGGGGTATGCTAGTCTTCTCTATATACAAAAGGGACGCGCGTTGACTGATTGGCTGATTACTGATTACTGCCCTGCCATGAACACACATGCAGAGAAACGATTTTATATGGTCAGTTTTTAGCATGTTATTGTTGTCGCAACAATGCCATGATTGTGGGAACAATTTATATTGCAATTTGTATCATATAAATAAAATTTTGACCATATAAAACAACAACAACCATCGAAATTTCAGAATATGGTCAACATTTAACAAAATATCGTAAAGATTTAAAATATTATTTTTAACGCAGAAATTGCTACACGATTATAAATATTGATAATACTATTTTGTAGTTAAACATCTCAATTTTACTTACTTTCTTGCAAACCCAGGTTCAAATCTGCAACCGGCAAATTTTTATACCCTCCACCATAAGATGGGGGGTATACTAATTTCGTCATTCTGTTTGTAACTACTCGAAATATTCGTCTGAGACCCCATAAAGTATATATTCTTGATCTTCGTGACATTTTATGTCGATCTAGCCATATCCGTCCGTCTGTCCGTCCGTCCGTCTGTCCGTCCGTCCGTCCGTCCGTCTGTCTGTCGAAAGCACGCTAACTTCCGAAGGAGTAAAGCTAGCCGCTTGAAATTTTGCACATATACTTCTTATTAGTGTAGGTCGGTTGGTATTGTAAATGGGCCATATCGGTCCATGTTTTGATATAGCTGCCATATAAACCGATCTTGTATCTTGATTTCTTGAGGCTCTAGAGTGCGCAATTCTTATCCGATTGGGATGAAATTTTGCATGACGTGTTTTGCTATGATATCCAACAACTGTGCCAGGTATAGTTCAAATCGGTAAAGAACCTGATATAGCTGCCATATAAACCGATCTTGGGTCTTGACTTCTTGAGCCTCTAGCGTGCACAATTCTTATCCCATTGGAATGAAATTTTGCACGACGTGTTTTGTTATTATATCCAACAACAGTGTCATGTATGGTTCAAATCGGTCCATAACCTGATATAGCTGCCATATAAACCGATCGTGGGTCTTGACTTCTTGACCCTCTAGAGGGCGCAATTCTTATCCGATTGGAATGGAATTTCGCACGACGTGTTTTGTTATGCTACCCAACAACCAAATCGGATACCCAACAACTGTGCCAAGTATAGTTCGGATCGGTAAAGAACCTGATATAGCTGCCATATAAACCGATCTTGTGTCTTGAATTCTTGAGCCTCTAGAGGGCACAATTCTTATCCGATTTGAATGAATTTTTGCACGAAGTATTTCGTTGTGATATCCAACAACTGTGCCAAGTATGGTTGAAATCGGTCCATAACCTGATATAGCTGTCATATAAACAGATCTGGGGATTTGATTTCTTGAGCTTCTAGAGGGCGCAATTCCTATCCGATTTGGCTGAAATTTTGCATGACGTATTTTATTTTTACTTTCAACAACTGTGTCAAATAAGGTTCAAATCGGTTCATAACCTGATATAGCTGCCATATAAACCGATCTGGGATCTTGACTTCTTGACCCCTAGCGGTCGCAATTATTATCCGATATGCCTGAAATTTTGTACGATGGATCCTCTCATGACCATCAACAAACGTGTTTACTATGGTCTGAATCGGTGTATAGCCCGATACAGCTCCCCATATAAATCGATCTCTCTATTTTACTTCTGAGCCCCCAAAGGGCGTAATTCTTATTTGAATTGACAGTTTACACAGGTCTCCAATAAATAATTTAATTGTGGTCCGAACCGGACCATATCTTGATATCATTTTAATAGCAGAGCAACTCTTTTCTTATATCCTTTTTTCCTAAGAAGAGATGCCGGGAAAAGAACTCGACAAATGCGATCCATGGTGGAGGGTACATAAGATTCGGCCCGGCCGAACTTAGCACGCTTTTACTTGTTTTTATTATTTTTTTCTTTTAACTATTTTTAGAAAATTCGCCGTAAAATAATATGCATTTCCTATAAAACAAAATTATAAAAGTGTTTTCTACACTTTTTTAATTTAATTTAATCGACAAACTTATTTGTGTGCTGTAATGCTTACTGCGTTATTTCGTCATTGAGAAGGTAATGTCGATAGGCTAGATGTTGCGGGTAAGACAACCAAACATGAGATCATGAGTTCAAATTTCCTTAACAACCGATAGATAAAACTAATAAAATTGTTCAAGTAAATTACTAGGAGAGCAGCAAAACAAGCAAGAACCGGTAAGGTATGACAAAAGTCGGGCGGTGGCGACTGTTTAATACCCTATAACTACCCTATAAATACAATAAGAGAGCTATATCGAATTCTGGACCAATTTTATGAACCTCGGCGGATGTTTTCAGATGGGTTATTAAACAACTCGTATCAAATTTCGAGCAAATATGTTCAAATTGTAATAGGTTAGGTTAGCTTGGAAAGAGGGTGCAGATATTAATCCGCCCCATGCCACTATGGACATACATCTAAGCCAGCAATCGTGCTTGTCGTGCGCTCTAATATCTATAAAGTAACCTCTTAATACAAAATTTTAAGTCAGGAATTCCGTGCTCTTTACAAAATCCTTAATTGTTTTCAATACCACTCCCCCAAGTTGATTCATGTCTGGTATTGTGTCTCCACCCTAGTGCCGGTATCTGTTAGACGCGAAAGCCGGGCAATGGAAAAGGAAATGCTCCAACATCTCATCATATTCCCCGCATGCCCTACACTTGCCGCACCGATTTTACATAAGTGAGCTCTTAGTCCTATGTGTCCTGTATTGATACCAATAGCTATACTGACCTCCTTCTTGCTTCCTTTCAGTAATAACTTCTTCTTCTCACGATCTGGATCACCCCATAGGATTTTCGCCGTCCTACCGACTTTTTCGCTGCTCCACAATGTTGCATGCGCATTTGACGCCCACTCCCTTAACTCGAAATGCGTCGTCGCGAAAGGCTTCGGGTTAACCATGTTTATTGACGGCAGTCCTCTGGCCTTCTCCGCTAAATCATCTGCCTTTTCATTCTCAGTACGCTCCTGAATGTGACACGTCTAATTCTCTTTCCTGTCCAAAATCCTCGGCCCTTCTGCATAGCTCGTTTGTATTCTTACCCTTTAGAATTATTCTCAGACAGCATCCGTAACAGATCATTTGTGATGGTCACCCATAGGAGCGGCTCTAAAATGCCCCCTGTGACGTTCCCTGTGCCACTTTCTCCCTTATATTTATGCATATCGTTTATCCAGTCTCTAAGGACCGGGTCCACCCGGTACTGGTCTAAGGATTGGATCAGTGTGTCGGTCCGCACATTGTTAAAAGCCCCCTCGATGCCAGTTCATACCGCCAGTTTTTGCATCGAAGGATTCTTTGTGCAGGGCTGTCTCCACTAACCTTTCGCTGACATAGCCATGCTGTTAGAATTTGAGCAGTTCGCTGGATGTCCTACTCTTTATCATGGTGTCCACAATACGTTCCATGGTTTTGAGTAGAAAGGACGTAAGGCTTACAGGGCCGTAGGCCTTTGGTGTCGCATAACTTGTCTTGCCTTGCTTGGGTATAAACACCACCCTTGCCTACTGGGAGGCTTTCGCAGTATATGCAAGTCCTAGGCACGCTGTGAAAATTTTGGCCAGATGAGGTGCTATATAGTCTGCCTCTTTCTGTAGTAACGCCGGAAATATTCTATAAGGTCCGGGTGACTTAAATGGTTTGAAACTCCTCAATGATTCATTCGTCATAAATTCCGTAATTGTAAACCTTCGATCAACGTAATTATTCCAAGATTCCGGTGTCTTCGTGAGTCCCTTCGTATCCCGTGGAAGATGGGTTTTCATCAAAAGCCTCAACATGTCCTCCGTTGTTTCTGCTCTCACTCCCTTGTCGTCTACCAAAGTTTCAATTTGGATATGGGTTTTTGAGAGAAACTTTTTTATCTTGGCGGCGTTATTAACGCTATCGACCTGTTCGCAGAAAAGCTTCCAGGAGGCACGTTTTGCCGCTCTGGTAATCTTATTGTATTCCTTAAGCCGTGTGTAATACACATCCCAATAAACTTCCGCTTTTTTACGACGTGCTCGGTTAAAAAGTCTGCGGACCCCTTTCCCAATATTGCAAATCTTCTCATCCAAATCTCTTCTAGGGTTTTTCTTGGGCTGATTTCCTTTCCCGAAGAGAACAACTATCTTCGAAGGACCCCACCAGTGCAGTCGTAATCCTGTTGACATTTTCGTCGATGTCTTCTATATTTGGACAATCTTAATTATTTTGCCCAAGTCTTCTTCTGAGTAGCCTTCCGAATTTTGTCCAGTTGGTTTGATGGGGTTCGGCACTGGCCGTGCTATTCTAAACCTAATGAATTGATGGTCAGAGAAAGAGTGTTCCATGGAGACCCTCCAATCCTGATCCTCATCGATTAGATTTTCCGAACATATCGTCACATCTAATACCTCCTCCCTAATCCTATTAACTAAGGTAGCGGTGTTACCAATATTAAATGTTATTGGGTCGTTAGTATTCAAGAACTGTGCCAGGGCTTGGCCCCGCTTATTAGTGTTGGTATTACCCCACAAAATGTGGTGAGAGTTCGCATCACACACTATTAGTACCTCGTTTCCTGTCTGTATTGCTTTCCTCACAAGCCGTTGCAGCTCCAACGTGGGTGGCGGTGTCGGAGAGTCGAAAGGCAGATAAAGTGATGCCAGGTATGCTCCTCCGTCTCCCTGTCTCACCACTGTTGCATCCGACGTTGACAACTCTGGGGAAAATATATAACTTAAATTTTATGACAAGCTAGCTGGACAGGGCCCGCTCCGCTGCGCCTTCTTTCACTCTCTTATTTTATTGGAGCCCTATACTGGGACGGTCAAGATAAAAGTACTATTTGGTGGTGCTGGACGGCTTTGCAGATATTTCGCCCCAATGTGGATATCATATTGGTGCTCTACTCCCAAATTTCATAGATTTGAACCTCATATTGCTATGTTCGATGAATATGTCCGGTATATGGGTGCTTTTTGGGGGTGAGGTGAACCCCCTATATCTGATTAGTGCTCTAGTCTCAAATATTTGAAAGGCCGAACCAGCACCCCAAAACGGGGCATTTTTCCTGCCAGTGTCAGTAAAGGGCACAGATAAAATAGAGGGTGAAAGAATGCGCAGCGGAGCGGGCCCTGTCCAGCAAGTCTTATATATAACAAGTAAAAGCGTGCTAAGTTCGGCCGGGCCGAATCTTACATACCCTCCACCATGGATCGCATTTGCCGAGTTCTTCTCCCCGCATCTCTTCTTAGGCAAAAAAGATATAAGAAAAGATTTGCTCTGCTATTATTATATTATTACATGTTGGAGACCTGTGTAAAATGTCAGCCAATTCGAATAAGAATTGCGCCCTTTGGGGGCTCAAGAAGTAAAATAGAGAGATCGATTTATATGGGAGCTGTATCGGGCTATAGACCGATTCAGATCATAATAAACACGTATGTTGATGGTCATGAGAGGATCCGTAGTATATAATTTCAGGCAAATCGGATAATAATTGCGACCTCTAGAGGCTCTAGAGGCTCAAGAAGTCATGATCCCAGATCGGTTTATATGGCAGCTACATCAGGTTATTAACCGATTTGAACCATATTTGGCACAGTTGTTGGATATCATAACAAAACACGTCGTGCAAAATTTCATTCCAATCGGATAAGAATTGCGCACTCTAGAGGCTCAAGAAGTCAAGACCAAGATCGGTTTATATGGCAGCTATATCAAGTTATGAACCGATTTGAATCTTATTTAACACATTTATTAGATATGATAACAAAACACGTCGTGCAAAATTTCATTCCAATCGGATAAGAATTGCGCACTCTAGAGGCTCAAGAAGTCAAGACCCAAGGTCGGTTGATATGGCAGCTATATCAGGTTATGGACCGATTTGAACCATACTTAGCATAGTTGTTGGATATCATAACAAAACACGTCGTACAAAATTTCATTCCAATCGGGTACGAATTGCGCACTATAGAGGCTCAAGAAGTCAAGACCCAAGATCAGTTTATATGGCAGCTATATCAAAACATGGACCGATATGGCCCATTTACAATACCAACCGACGTACACTAATAAGAAGTATTTGTGCAAAATTTCAAGCGGCTAGCTTTACTCCTTCGGAAGTTAGCGTGCTTTCGACAGACAGACGGACGGACGGACGAACGGACAGACGGACGGACATGGCTAGATCGACATAAAATGTCGCGACGATCAAGAATATATATACTTAATGGGGTCTCTGACGATTGTTTCGAGTAGTTACGAACAGAATGACGAGTATACCCCCCATCTTATGGTGGAGGGTATAAAAATCAATTTGTGTTTGTTGTGGGTTTGCTAGTTTTTTGTTTGTTTGTTCCTTATGGACTCAGAAACGACTAAACCGTTTTCTTGAAATTTACACTGATAGTGCCTAATGATCCCGTGGTGAAAATAGGGTACTACATTTTTTAGATCGGGAGGGGGAGCGGACCCTCCCCCTTACCCTAATGTTCAAAACGCCACATCTCGGAGATGCTTGTGTGCTCTCATATAGTACTCTAAAAATAAAAATTTGGTATCAAAATCTCGGATTGGGTACCTAGGGTCCCACCCCAAAACCTACCAAATATATATACATATACCAATCACGACAATATAGGACTCAAATGAAAGGTATTTAGGATAAGAAGATGTACCTGATATTCAATTGTCGGACCAAGTGTTTGGGGCACCACCCCAACCCCTAAAACACCCCTAAATCGGACATATTTACCGACCACGGCAATATGGGACAATGGGACCGACCATGGCAAAGGTATTTTCGAGTCAAATAGGAATCTGATATCCAAATTTGGGACAAAGTTTCTGGGGGTCAACCCCTCTCCCATGGCATGGAAATACGAATCTGCTATCCAAATGTGGGGTCAAGTGTTTGGGGGGCCGCCCATCCCCGAGAACATACCCTAAAGAAGACAAATTTTCGACCATAGGAATATGGGACTCAAATGAAAGGTTTTTGGAAGTAATGCACGAATTTGATATCAATGTTCGGAAAAAGTGTCTATGGGGCCAACCCCACCCCCATAACATCACCCAAATAGGAAGTTTTTGCTGACAATTACAATATGAGGCTCAAATACGAAGTATTTTAGAGTTTGACATAAATCTGATATATATTTTCAAAGCCAAGTCACTGAGTGGCCGCCCCATCCCCCAAACCTGTCATGTTTGGCGACTAAGTAAAAATGGAGCTTAAATGAAAGGTATTTGGGAGTAGACCATGAATCTGACATCAACATTCGGGACCAACTGTCAGGGGACCCACTACCATAACTACCCCTAAGTAGGACGTATTTTCTCACCAATGGCAATATGGGGTTCTAATATATGAGAATAGAGCACATTGCTGATATATTTTCAGGGCTTAGTGTTTGGGGGACCACTCCTCTCCCCAAAACACCCCTAAATCGGGCATATTTACCAACCATGTCAATGTGGGGCTTAAATGAAAGGAATTGAGGGTAGAGCAAGAATTGATTCCCACTTTTGGGACCAATTTTATGCGACAATGTGTTTGGGGGACGCCTCCTCCTGTAAACTCCCCTCAAAACCAATTGCAATATGGGGTTTAAAAAAATGGTATTTGAAGAAGCGCACGATGCTGATATTTTTTCAGGGCCAAGTGTCTGGGGGTTCCACCATCTCACCCCCGAAAATACCTCTAAATCAGACATCATGAGAAATTCGTAGACCAATATAGATGGGATTCAGATAAAGCCACTTATATTGTAAAGCTGTTTATCAAGTGATATACTATTCTCGTAGCATAGTATTTCACTAAAAGCTCTTTAGTTGTCAAAAATAAATATTCAAAGGCGTGTAGGTCTTGTGTCGTAGACGCGATATAAGGTAGGGTTTGGTAATATTCGTACGTTTATATATTAAAAAGTAGCAAATGCAAATTTTTCCCATCAACATTAAACTAAGTAACAGCGGCAAACTCTCACATATCAATGAGTGCAATCCGATTAAAGTTTAAGCTCAAAGATAAAGGGCCTCCTTTTTATAGTCGAGTCCGAACAGCATGCCGCGGTGCAAAATGGCATAGTACCTCAATAATGTTGCCATCATTAAGACGGGAAAACCACCGCTGAAAAATAATGTTGATGGTCTCGCCAGGATTCGAACCCAGGCGATCAGCGTCATAGGCGGACAGGCTAACCTCTGCGCTACGGTGGCCTCTATTTAAAATGTATCAACAAGTACGAAATAGTGAATGTTTGTAGACGACAAAAAAAAAAAAAAAAAACAAAAACAAGTAAAAGCGTGCTAAGTTCGGCCGGGCCGAATCTTATATACCCTCCACTATGGATCGCATTTGTCGAATTCTTTTCCCGGCATCTCTTCTTAGGCAAAAAAAGGATATAAGAAAAGATTTTCTCTGCTATTAGAGCGATATCAAGATATGGTCCGGTTTGGACCACAATTAAATTATATGTTGGAGACCTGTGTAAAATGTCAGCCAATTCGAATAAGAACAGGCTATAGACCGATTCAGACCATAATAAACACGTATGTTGATGTTCAATCGGCTAATTGCGACGTCTAGAGGCTCAAGAAGTCAAGATCCCAGATCGGTTTATATGGCAGCTATATCAGGTTGTGTAACAATTTGAACCATACTTGGCGCAGTTATTGGATATCATAACGAAACACTTCTTGCAAAATTTCATTCCAATCGGATAAGAATTGCGCACTCTAGAGGCTCAAGAAGTCAAGACCCAAGATCGGTTTATATGACAGCTATATCAGATTATCAACCGATTTGAACCATTCTTGGCTCATTTATTGGATATCATAACAAAACACGTCGTGCAAAATTTCATTCCAATCGGATTAGAATTGCGCACTCTAGAGGCTCAAGAAGTCAAGACCCAAGATCGGTTTATATGGCAGCTTAGTGCTCCTCGGAGACCCTCCAATTCTGAACCTCATCGATCACATTTTCCGAATATACTTGTAATGTCACATCTAAAACCTCCTCCCAAACCCTATTATTAAAGGTAACGCTGTTACCAATATTATGTGTTATTGGGTCGATAGTATTCAAGAATTCTGTCAGGGCCTGGCTCCGTTTATTTATGTTGGTACTACCCCACAAAATGTGGTGAGAGTTCGCATCGAACGCTATTAGTACCTCATTTCCTGTCAGTTTTGCCTTTCTCACTTGCCTTACAGCTCCGACGTGGTTGGCGGTGTCGGAGAGTCGAAAGGCAGGTAAAGTGATGCCAGGCATGATCCACCGTCTCCCTGTCTTATCACTGTTGCATCCGACGTTAACAACTCTGGGGAAAATATATTATTTAGATTTTTATGACAAGTGTTAGTACCAGTACCGAGTGCCAGTGTTAGCATAAAATATTTGGTATTTGACATGGCTCAATCCAGAAACTTTGTTCCGTGTCGTCCATGGCTTCTGAATTAATACAACATGAATGCCTCATGTTTTAATATTATGATCTTTGCACATCATAGTCTTCCCAATCCTGAGAAAGTCGGTAATGGTTTCATCGTTGGGTCTGTGTTCGTTAGGCTGTTTGAGTCCACCGTCCCTACACTGCCTGATGTTCCAATATTAGGATCTTTGACTTTACTAGTCTTCCGAATCTTGAGTAAAAAGGCTTCTTGGGAGAAGGTGATGGTATCATTCTCGACTCCCTGTTCGTTAGGCTGCATTGAGTTTCCTACTACTGTCAATATTATAATCTTTATCTATCCCAGTATTCTGAATCCTGAGAGAGTCATTGATAGTTTGATCTTTTGGTCCCTGTTCGTTAGGCTGTTTTAAGTTTTCCGTCTCTGCACTAACTGATGTTTTAGTATTACGATGTCTGCTTATCCTAGGCTTCCCAATCTTGAGATAGTCGGTTATTGTCTCGTCGTCGACCTCTGCTCGTTAGTCGGTTTGGACGTCCTGCCACTGCACTGCCTGATGGCTCAATATGAGGATATTTGTCTATCCTAGTCTTCCCAATTTTGAAAAAGGCGTTCTTGGTCCCGTAGTGTGCCATGCCTTTAGTCTTAGCCAAACTTGTCACGGAGTCTTGATCAATGCCCACTACAAGGAGAGTTCCTTTTTTCCTTCTCCTCCATGTGGAAGACCTTCCGACCAAATCTTGGTTTTGCTTGCTTAAATCTTCCATCATGCGTTCCGTCGCGAATTCGCCGCACTCACGCTTTATGAAGACCGTCGCCTTTGTGAGCTTAGGAATGTCCATCTTCTTCACCAGGTCGCGCCTTGTGCCCTCCTAGGGAGCGTGGATATCTCTGACGAACTGTTAATTTGTTTTTCCGTGCGGAGTTCCATGCTACTTCTCCAATCAGACGCCTCCCCTGGTGGTGAATTGGGAAAAGCTCATCAGATATGACGGGGACCTCGGAAATAAAATATGCAGGGCGAACAGGGGGTGTCCCGCTTGCACGGATACGAATACGATCACGTTGGGTTCGTACAATAGGGTCGGCGTCGGATGAGCTAAAGTAAATGGCCAACGGTGGCGCTCGCAGATCTTCAGAAGATTCACCATCATGAAAGCCCGATTTAGTGGGACGCTGGCAGCCCCGGCACAAGGCACCGATAAGATGGCTCAATCCGCCATCCATCTACAAAAAATAATGATCAACAAGAAATAATGGAACTGACAACCCCTGATGACGACCTATGGATTCAGAACACGGTTTACGATTGGAACATGGATCGATAGAACTCTCTCAGAGGTATCGAGACTTAACCAAGTTCAGAACGAGATGTCAAACTACAACCTAGACATCCTCAGTTTAAGTGAAGTACGATGGCCGAAATCCGGAACAATAGATCATCAAGTTGGCTACCACCTAATTTTTTCAGGTAATGACATCCACCAAATAAATGGGGTCGGTCTTTCACAGTCGCCAAAAGCAAAGCGAGCTCTTCTACCATACGAGTACAATATTATATCTGAATGCATCATGACGGCATCAAAATTCCGCAAAATATTTATCGTACATGCCAACCGAACTCGATGACGCCAAAACAAAGGATCAATTATACTCCCAAATCGACTCAATGACACGCTCTCTACCAAAAGGTAATGTCAAGGTGGACTCTAACAATCGAACCACTCAAACCACGTCAAAGGCTGATATCCACCAAAAGAAGGTTATGCTGTCTGTTTGGTGGGATTGGAAGGGTGTGGTATATTTTGAGCTGCTTCCAAGGAACCAAACGATTAATTCGGATGTTTACTGTCAACAATTGGACAAATTGAATACAGCCATCAAGGAGAAGCGACCAGAATCGGTCAATCGTAAAGGTGTCATATTCCACCAGGACAACGCTAGACCGCACACATCTTTGGTCACTCCCCAAAAACTGTGAGCTTGGCTGGGAACTTTTGATGCATCCACCATATAGCCCTGACCTTGCACCATCAGACTACCATTTATTTCGATCTTTGCAGAACTCCTTAAATGGTAAAACTTTCGGCAATAATGAGGCTATAAAATCGCACTTGGCTCAGTTTTTTCCAGATAAAGTTCTATGTTCTATGAGCGTGGAATACTAAAATTGAAGTTCTATGAGCGTGGAATACTAAATTTGCCAGGAAGATGGCAAAAGGTTATCAAACAAATGGCAATTATATATTTGATTAAAGTTCATTCTAAGTTTTATTAAAAATGCATTTACTTTCTTTTAAATAATCCGCAATTACTTTTTAGGCAACCCAATACTTGGGAATCACCAGAAGGAAACACCTGTAATCAAATCGACCACGTACTTATCAGCAAACTCTTCCGGGATTCGCTGATGGATGTGAAAACTAGGCGAGTAGCCCACTTCGATAGTGACCACATGCTCTTAGTGACCACTCCACATCTACGTCGTAAAAAGACTCAAGCAAAAACCACAAAGTTCAACTTCTTAAACCTAAAAGACCCCAAAAGCCATGGATAAGCAACGAAACTATAGAAGAAATAAAACACCGGAAACGTCTACGCAACGCTCTGCTACGGGAAAAATCAAGTGTAACTAAAATCGCGGCAGGACTGAATATCGCGTCTGCCTCGGTGGGCAAGCGCCTAGTTCGCAAAATTAAGCGAATACATTTAAATATGCTGGCAGAGCAAGCCGAAAATAAAGCTAATATTGGAGACATGCGCGGTGACTACGAGTCAGTAAAACAAATGAGCGGCAACAATATAAGGCCAACGGCAATAATATAAGATGAGGGTGGATCGAAATTAACAACACCCGAACAGTAATTAAAGCGATGGCCCGTTTTCTTCAGCTTCGAAGGACCAGCGATCGAAGGCGTAAGCTCCGACCCTCTAAATCCCCCTATGCGCCGAAATCCACGCAGGGATATATCTACGGCCCCACCCAACAGCGAAGAAATTGAGGCCGTTCTGGTCTCACTCAAAAACGGCAAATCAGCCGGCCCCGATAATACAACTGCTGAACTGTTGCGGTATGGCGCATACCCTATAGTTCAAGCGATCCCCCCAATAATCAGGGAGGCCTGGGATACAAACGCAGTCCCCATGGATGGAAGAAGGGGATCATCAGTCACATTCCCTGGGCATAGTCATTGAACAATCTGCAGAACTTAAGACACACCTATACCTTTTATTCATCGACTTCGAGCGTGCTTTTGATACTGTTTCGCGAAGTTCAATGTGGAGTACGCTGTTGAATAAGGGCATCCCTGAAAAAAATCGTGACACTAATTAGGGAGCTATGTAGTATATATATCCTGCCACCGACGCTTTTTTTAATTTTACTAAACTCCGCATTAGAAGCAACTAATGCCGAGGCACCCTATGGCATACGCTGGGCTATTAACGACTTCATCGGAGACATCGACTATGCAGATGATATATGCCTCTATACTCATCGCTTCGAGCACAAAAAAGCGAAACTGGAGCGACTGAATGAAAATGCTGCCAAGTTAGGCTTGAGGATAAATATAGCAAAGACCAAATTGATGAGGATAGGTACATCAAAACTGACACCACTCACTAAAAACGACCATATCATTGAAAACGTTGACAATTTCTCCTATCTTGGCAGCATCAGACAATAAATGTGCCTTCTATGGACCCAAAACATTAAATTGAGAGATCGGTCTATATGGCAGCTATATCCAAATCTTGACCGATCTGAGTGAAATGGAAGAAGGATGTCGAAGGGTCTAACACAACCCACTGTGCCAAATTTCGGCGACATCGGACAATAAATACGCTTTTTATGGCCCCAAAACCGAGAGATCGGTCTATATGGCAGCTATATCCAAATCTGGACCGATCTGTGCCATATTGCAAAGTATGTCATGGGACTTAATTTAACTCACTGTCCCAAATTTCGGCGTCATCGGACAACAAATGCGCATTTTATGAGCCCAAAACCTTAAATCGAGGGATCGGTCTATATGGCAGCTATATCAAAATCTGATCCGCTCAGGGCCAAATTAAAGAAAGATGTCGAAGGGCATAAGGTAACTCACTGTCCGCAAAATCATACAATAAATGTGACTTTTGTGGGCCTAAGACCCAAAATCGGAGGATCGGTCTATATGGCAGCTATAACCAAATCTGGACCGATCTGTGCCAAATTAACGAAGGGCCTAATACAACTCACTGTCCCAAATTTCAGCAAAATCGGATAATAAATGTTGCTTTTACGGGCCTAAGACCCCAAATCGGCGGATCGGTCTATATGGGGGCTATATCAAGATACAGTCCGATATAGCCCATCTTCGAACTTTACCTGCTTATAGACAAAAAAAGAATCTGTGCAAAGTTTCAGCTCAATATCTCAATTTTTAACTTCAGTGGTGGGTATAACAATGTTTGGAGATGCAGTGACATCTCACATAATACAAAAGTCAGGATCTTCAACCGTAGTGTGAAATCTATTTTAGTATAGGTTGCACAACTTGGAGCTCGACACAAGCGACTACCTGTAAAGTCCAAGTTTTCATAAATCGCTGCCTACGACAAACAGTATTTCAAATAAAGAACTACAAATAAGAACAAACACTTCCTCTATCGATGTAGAAATCCGGATGAGAAAATGGAATTGGTTGGGTAATATCCTACACCGACCGCGCGATGATATAGCGAGAAATGCCCTAGACTGGAACCCGCAAAGACAGCGAAGGAGGAAAAGAGAGTTGCAATCAACCCATATTTCGTGGAATCCAGCCACTTTGGCCAAAGATAGAGCTCCGTGGAGAGAGCTTGTTGATGCCCTACGTTCACACAGAACAGTTTACTTGTGGCCATATTATATTGTGATATATTAAATATACTCCAATTGTAAATAAAGGACATATATAAATATTTATATCGTCACATGACACTTTAAGTCGATCGAGTAAAACTATTCGCTGAAGATTGTGTAGCCGCTAGAGGTCACAAGTTTTATACGATTTTGACGACATTTTGCATGTGGCGTTCAATTATAACTTCCCACAGCCATGACTAGTACGTACCAAACCGATCTTCTTTTTTGAACTCATTTAAAAAACTTGTCATATACAATCCATGGTGGGTGTAAATAAGTTTCAGCCCGGCGGAACTAAATACGCGTTTCTTGTTATTCTTAGCGTGCAAAAAAGCTCTTTCAAAAAGTTCAAACACTTAGCAGAAAGTTTTATGGAAACATTATGTTCATGTTTATTGCTTATGAATCTGTAATCGGCCGCCTATTCGCCGAAATGTGTTGTTGGTATTGGGTAAGGATTATGTACATACATATAAGCAGAAATGTTAAGTCCACTCATGTTCGTCACCAGAAATATGAGAAACTAATTTATTAAAGTAGTCCTTTCAGGCGAACGAAACAAAGTCAGTTCAATGGTCATGGATGATATCTGTCGCCAAGTCATGCATAGCAATTGTGTTTGACAAAAATAGCTGAACCCTTTTTAATTCTCACCAAATTTACACTTGAAATGACTTTCGCATGGTTTAGATCAAAATTCGCAAACTCATACAGCATCCAGCAGTGAGAACGATGGCAAAGGCAATTACGAACGAAGATATCAAATATGGGCGACAGTCGCAGACGCTTAAAATCGGTGATGAAATTTTATCGTTCGCTGGATAAAGTGAGAAACGTCAAAAGAATTAACATTTAAAAAATGAGTCCTCTCCTTGACTTCCAAATTTCTGAAGGTGCTGAAAAATTGACATACAACTTAAAAATTTTACATTTTAAGTTTTATGTTAAAAAGAATAAAAATATATTGCGATATTGCTTATTGTTGCGATATTATTGTAAGAAATAAAGCTCGAAATTGTTTTCAAATCTTCAAACATCGCTCAATATGAATGCTAATCTAAGTTTAAAATTCCTCGGTCTCGTTGATCAATTAAATTTTGTTCAATACTACTGTGCGCGAGTAACTTTTCTGTTGTATCCAAGAATTTTTTCTCGGTTTGCATTAAAAGAACGAAACCACTTTCTCATGAATATTTTTACGCTTTAAAGCATTCTATTATTCTTAAAATTGTAAATTAGCAAATATTCGTGATATATTATAAACTTATCGGCGGTTTTCAAATGAAGGAATATAATCCAATTAGGATAGGTTAGCTGAAGGTAGGGGTCCATTTACTTGACTTAATAATAAAGGTAATAAATGAATTGGTGTTTGTTTGTTTATGGGTTTGTAAATTTGTGTGTTCCGTATAGACTGAAAAACCGCTAAACTGATTTCTTTGATATTTTCATAAATTTTTTTATATCTCCCCCTTTTAAAAGTACACCCAAAAATAAAAGTGGTCCGATAATAGCAAAATGGGACTCAACAGAAACGTATTCGGGAGTAAATTACGAAGAGGGTCTGGAAGGAGCAATAGGCTATAAAATTTGTTGATATCGAAAGGGGAGCACCACCGCCTGGGGCCAAATAACCAGGGGGCCACCCCATCTCCCAAAACTCACCAAACAGACATACTAAACGTACATATCAATATGGACTGAAATGAACGGTAATTAGGAGTAGGCTACGACTATCTATCTATATATATATATATATATATATATATATATATATATATATATATATATATATATATATATATATATATATATATATATATATATATATATATATATATATATATATATATATATATATATCTTAACATGATGATTCTGCAAGAACTGCCGATAACATAAGAGAAGACAAAGGACTTCGTTGGTGTTGTGCAAAGTGTAAAGTATTCGATGTTGAGTTTTATGAATTTTTTAAGAATACTCGCAGTGAATTCGAAACAATAAATAATGAACTCGTCTCCTTAATGGAAAAATTTCCAAGATACAAAACAGTTTTTGAAAATGCATCATGCCTGGAGAATTTTCTGCAATCACCCATCGATTCAATGCGTAAAAGAAAAAAACCATTGAATCCTAATATAAACGCAGTTCCATCTAATATTGAAATTCCAATGGATCAACAACCATCAACCAGTTTAGTCGCCGACTACACGAGACTTAATACTCTGCCGCCTTCTGGCCTATTGACTCCATCGAACACAGCTGCTTCATCAAGTGCTCCTAGTGCCTCTGCCTTACCGTCTGGAACAGCAACATTTTACGCTCCACAAGCTACACCCAAACTACCATCACGACTCCTAAACTGCTAAAAGTTGCTACGAATAAGAAAGCGATTTTTGCAGCGAAATTCGCTGCTGAAACTGATGACATGTTATTTCATATAAAATCAAAGATTGACATTGATGTCGAATTGAGTGTTTACAAATTTAAGTACCATGAAAGGCATAGCAAAGCTTCTTTCCGAATCATTGTTCCAGAAGATATTTTTGAAGTCGTTATAAAACCTGATTTTAGGCCCGCTAAGGCATTTATCCGAGAATATATCTTTAAGGATACGCCTCGATCTGATGTTGTTTACCTGCCAACTAATTCTAACTCTGAAATTATGCCAATTCAAAAAACTGAATTCATCATTTGCTGCTGATTACATATCTCTAAAATATCAAAATGTTAGAGGGATAGCTTTATTTTCGATTGTCATATCATCGCTTTTACTGAAACTTGGCTTCAGAATAAGGTATACGATTCTAAAATATTACATTCCAAATATCAAATATATAGGAGTGATCGGAACGATAAAATGAAAAAATCTGGCGTTGGTGTGCTAATAGCGGTCTCCACTGAATTTTCTTCTGAAGAAATAATAGTGGAATCTTCCTTGGATATTGAATTTGTAGCCGTAAAAATATTTTTGAAAAATGTTTCAATATTTATTTCATGTTCTTACGTCCCACCCTCTTCATGTGAGGATATTTATTTAAAACACGTATCTGCAATCCAATCAGCATTTCAGTCGTCTCAATAAGAGACACATTGATTGCCCTTCGTGATTTTAATCTTCCTCAAATTAACTGGATTCATTCGTCCGAGTCAAATGATTTAACACTCGTGATACCAAATGGCATTTCTAATGAATGCATCGGTATATTGTTAAATTTTGGTCTTTTTCAAATTAATTACATTAACAATTCATTTTCTAAATTACTCGATCTTGTTTTCGTTAATCAACCATCTGAGCTATGTTTAAGTTCTAATGATCCGGTTGTAAGTTCTGAGGATAGATATCATCTGACACTCAAATTACTTATACCCTATACCACTTCTAAAGTTAAAAGAGATGTAGCAATTGAAAAAGTGTACTGTTTTGCTAAAACTGATTACATCAAACTGAACTCCCTACTCTCATCTGTCCATTGAAATGAAATTTTCAGATCTAAAGATATCAATGAAATGATTTCAACTTTATATACTGTGGCACTTGACTTTATTTCTCAATCTGTCCCTAAAACTACTTTTTGCAACGCATCTGGTCCTCCATGGAATACAACCAATCTTTCTAGGCTGAAGAACAAGAAGAATAAATTATATAAAAGGTTTAAACGCTCAGGGTCAACGTCAGACTTTTCGATGTATTCATTAACAAGATGCGAATATAATAAAGAAAACAAATTGACGTATGGTAGTTATTTGAATAAAATTAGAAATGAATTGAAATTAAATCCTAAATCCTTCTACAAATTTTTGAGTTCAAAGCGCCGTTGTAATAGTTTACCGAATTTTCTTAGATATAAAGCTAAAGTAGCTGATAACGAGTCAGGCATTGCCAAGATCTTTGCTGACTTTTTTAGCACTACCTACTCAGATAATTATTATGATTTATATGGAACATATCCATACACAATCAACAATTCAGCTTTTATAGACGTGTCTGAGATTGGCGAAAACGTAGTACTTGAAAATTTAAGGTCACTGAAGATAACTTTTAATCCCGGTTCAGATGGAATTCCATCGAACATTTTTAAGCATTGCGCTCTCGAACTTTTGTATCCCCTTTTGTACACTTTTCAACAGTTCATTAAAGCATGTATATCTGCCGGAATTGTAGAAGCAATCTTATATAAGACCGTTATTTAAAGCCGGAAATCGCAATGAGGTATCTAATTACAGGGGCATTTCAATTTTGAATGCTATTCCGAAGCTATTAGAGAAAATTCTGACTGACATAAAAAAAGTATATTTGATTAAAGTTCATTCTAAGTTTTATTAAAAATGCATTTACTTTCTTTTAAAAAATCCGCAATTACTTTTTGGGCAACCCTATAGATCTATCTGAGAATTAAAAAGTAAAATGATATTATTATATGTTCAAATATTTTTGTTGTAATTGCAGACCAACAGCACAACACTTTATTTTTTTTTTTTTTTCATCCAGAGTAAATATATGTGAGCAACATCACTAACACTAATAAACCCTCAGTTACAATTAGAAGTTTGGCGATCGTTTATTTCGCGTAAGAAAATGACTTGTCGACTGCGGTTTTGCTTTCAATAGGCGTCCCGAAATGTAAATTTTCCCTAGGTGAAAAAACAAGTTATGACGAAACGAACACATTTCGGCAAATTTTTCCCTTTGGTTTTTTATATGGAGTTTCAACGCTAAAACCGAATATAGTACCGGCCTTATGACATTAAATTTTGTGTCCAAGAATCTAGATGGTGCTTTATCTCCTAAAATCGCCTCAAATAGGTTATTTGACCGATTAAAACAATGGGGGATCAAGTGATAGATATATTTGAGTGGAGAGCGTCATACAAATTTGTGCTCAAGTGGCAGATGGGTGTGGCGCAAAAACCCTCCAAAAGACGCCCGCCCTCAAACGGCAACAATCATGACAATATGGGGTTAAATTAAAGGTATAAGGTTGTGGACTGCGAATCTGACATGTCTGTTCTGCTCATATATCTAGCGGACCACCTCACTCCAAAACATTTGAGCAATCATAATAATCTAACAGAATACTGGGTGATTTAATTATTTTGGGGATATAAATTAATGTAGGCCGCCATACCCACAAAGTTATGACGTTCAGTGCGATAGGAGGTGTTGCAAACTCTAATGTCAAGGTGGACGCAATTTTTAACTCATCGGTAAGGAGTCTTCTTTTCCCAGACAAGTCCAAGCGACGTGCTGCTGGGCAACACTTCTTTGTTCAAACGTTTGAGATGGTTTAGACACTTAGAACTGTCGCCATCGCACCAAATGTATAGACCGGCAAATGAGTTCTTCATCACAGAGAATCATTTAATATGGCAATTTGATTTGATTTTAAGTCTAAATGATGACTATTTAATAGGCAGTCACATAGTCAGTTATAGAAAACAACCACATGATGATCAATGTTATAGGCGCTAAGTCACTGCAAGCAAGTAGCACCACAAAGGACGCATGAAGACTCTTAACAATATGTTCAAAATAGCTCTTACAGATGGGAGATATGTCAAATTCTCAGTCGTTTATATGTGATTGCACAAGGATCAGGGGCGACATGGGACGGAGAATTTTAAGTTATTATATTAACATTTTGAGTTGTAAAGTCTATACCTTTCCTTTGTCGATGGTAACACTAACATTTAAACTAGCGCCATCTATTGGCTGTTTTCAATCGGCTCAACTGGATGGAGACACCAACACGAACAGAGAAAGGGCACAGTGGTGAAAATTGATAATACAGCATTTATCTTTGTTATGACAACCTATCGGTCCCTTGAAAGAAGAACAAGTAAAAGCGTGCTCAGATCGGCGGGGCCGAATCGTGTATACCCTCCACCATGGATCGCATTTGTCGAGTTCTTTTCCCGGCATCTCTTCTTAGGCAAAAAGGATATAAGAAAAGACTTGCTCTGCTATAAGAGCAATATCAAGACATGGTCCGGTTCGGACCACAATTAAATTATATGTTGGAGACCTGTGTAAAATGTCAGCCAATTCGAATAAGAATTGCGCCCTTTGGGGCCTCAAGAAGTAAAATAAAGAGATCAATTTATATGGGAGCTGTATCGGGCTATACACCGATTCAGACCATATTAAAAACGTATGTTGATGGTCATGAGAGGATCCGTCGTACAAAATTTCATGCAAATCGGATAAGAATTGCGACCTCTAAATGATCAAGAAGTCAAGATCCCAGATCAGTTTATATGACAGCTATATCAGGTTATGAACCGATTTGAACCTTATTTGACACAGTTGTGGAAAGTAAGAATAAAATACGTCATACAAAATTTCAGCCCAATCGGATAGGAATTGCGCCCTCTAGAAGCCCAAGAAGTCAAGTCCCCAGATCTGTTTATATAACAGCTATAACAGGTTATGAACCGATTTGAACCATACTTGGCACAGTTGTTGAAAGTAAGAATAAAATACGTCATGTTAAATTTCAGCCAAATCGGATAGGAATTGCGCCCTCTAGAAGCTAAAAAAGTCAAGTCCCGAGAACGGTTTATATGATAGCTATATCAGGTTATGGACCGATTTGAACCATACTTGGCACGGTTGTTGGATTTTATAATGAAATACTTCGTGCAAAAATTCATTCAAATCGGATAAGAATTGTGCCCTCTAGAGGCTCAAGAAGTCAAGACCCAAGATCGGTTTATATGACAGCTATATCAGGTTATAGACCGATTTGGACCATGCTTGGCACATTTGTTGGATATCATAACAAAACATGTCGTGCAAAATTTCATCCCAATCGGATAAGAATTGCGCACTCTAGAGGCACAAGAATTCAAGACCCAAGATCGGTTTATATGGCAACTATATCAAAACATGGACCGATATGGCCCATTTACAATACCAACCGACCTACAGCAATAAGAAGTATTTGTGCAAAATTTCAAGCGGATAAGAATTGTGCCCTCTAGAGGCTCAAGAAGTCAAGTCCCGAGATCGGTTTATATGACAGCTATATCAGGTTATAGACCGATTTGAACCATGCTTGGCACATTTGTTGGATATCATAACAAAAGATGTCGTGCAAAATTTCATCCCAATCGGATAAGAATTGCGCACTCTTGAGGCTCAAGAAGTCAAGACCCAAGATCGGTTTATATGGCAGCTATATCAAAACATGGACCGATATGGCCCATTTACAATACCAACCGACCTACAGCAATAAGAAGTATTTGTGCAAGATTTCAAGCGGCTAGCTTTACTTCTTCGGAAGTTGGCGTGCTTTCGACAGACAGACGGACGGACGGACATGGCTAGATCGACATAAATTAGTATACCCCCCATCCTATGGGGGAGGGTATAAAAACCTTTACCCATACCCCAATTTGCAAAAACGCCAGATATCGGAGATACGTGCACCGTAAGCGAAATTTTGTATGTCACTGTATGGTACCCCAAAAACACAAAATCAGTATAAAATTTGTGGGTCCAATAACCTGGGGGAAAGCCCCATCCCAAAGCACACCCGGGCGGACATGTTTACTGACTGAGACAATATGGGTATCAAATGAAAGGTATTTAAGAGTAGAGTACGAATTTGCCATCCCCCACCCCAAAAAACCCCCAACAGGGCTCTTTCACAGCTATGGGCAATATGGATATTAATCGAAAGGTAATTTAAAGTAGAGTACAAATCTGGCATACAAATTTATTCCTAGGTGTCTGAGAGTCCTCCCACCCCAAAAAACCTCCCAAGAGGGCTCTTTCACAGCTTTGGGCAATATGGGTATCAAACGAAAGTTATTTTAAAGTAGAGTACAAATCTGACATAAAAATGTATTCCTTGTTGTCTGAGGGGCCTCACCACTTCCCAAAAACCATCCGCACGGATATGTTTACCGATTGGGACAATATGGGTATCAAACGAAAGGTATTTAAAAGTAGAGCACGAACTTGATATACAAATCTCTCCCAAGTATTCGGGGGTCCCCCACCCACAAAAAACACCCCAATAGAACTCTTTCACCGCTTTGGGCAATATGAGTATCAAATGAAAGGTATTTAAAAGTAGAGTACAAATCTGGCATTATTTATTTATTTCTTGGTGTCTGAGAGGCCTCCCACCCCTCAAAACCCCCCCGAAGGGCATATTTACCACTTGAGACATTATGGACATCAAAGGAAAGCCTTTCAAAAGTAGAGTAAGGATCGGATATAAAAATATATTCCTCCGTACTCCAGAGACGCCATCCCATCCCGTAAAACCCGCCAGCAGGGCTTATTTACCAATTGGGACGGCATGGTTATGAAATGAAATGTCTTTGATAGTTGAGTACAAGTCTGGTTTACATATTTTGGATAGAGTCTGGGACCGGCCCAACCACCAAATACCCTTCAATAGGAGTGTAGTTCGAGCGGGATAATATGTGAATTAAAAGAAAGGTCTATGTCAGTAGACGCCACCGTAGCGCAGAGGTTAGCATGTCTGCCTATGACGCTGAACGCCTGGGTTTAAATCTTGTCGAGACCATCGGAACAAAAATTTTAGCGGCAATATTTGTGAGGTACTAGAGAGAGTTCCAATCTAATGTTGATATAAGGATTCAAAAATCTGGGTCAGGTCCAGCCGTCCTGCCGTTCAGCAGGATATGTATATCGCGTCTATGAATGACTGAAATAAATTGTCTTTTGGGTCTTATTGTCGGGGCGAGATACCCTCTCCTCTCAATAAAAACAACACCAAACTGTCATGTAGGACGACCGATAATATATTGTACTCAAATGAAAAGATGTGTCTGAGGGCAATCCACCTCCCCCTATCCTGCCCAAAAAATGTAATTAAAAACAAGTAAATAGGCGTTAAGTTCGGCCGGGCCCAACTTTGGATACCCACCACCTCGGGTATATATGTAAACCACCTTCCATCAAAATTCGGTGAAAATTGCATACCTTATGCCCCATAGCAGTTATATCGAAATATGTTCCGATTTGAACCAAATGCTAATAAGTACAAGTCATTGTTCAATTGTGTATAAAAAAATATTGGTCTTTTTAGTAGCTATATATAAAAATAAACCGATCTGAAACATATACGACACAGATGTCGAAAAGCCTAACATAAGTCACCATGTCAAATTGCAGTGAAGTCAGATTATAAATGCGCCTTTAAATCGAGAGATCATTCTATATGGCAGCTGTATCCAAATCTGGACCGATCTAGGCCAAATTGACGAAGCATGTCGAAGGGCCTAACACAACTCACTGTCCCAAATTTCAGCAAAATCGGATAATAAATGTGCCTTTTATGGGCCTAAGACCTTAAATCGGAGGATCGTTCTATATGGCAGCTATATCCAAATCTGGACCGATCTGAGCCAAATTAACGAAGGATGTCGAAGGGCTAACACAACTCACTGTCCCAAATTTCAGCAAAATCGGATAATAAATGGGGGCTATATCAAGATATAGTCCGATATAGCCCATCTTCACACTTAACCTGCTTATGGACAAAAAAATGAACCTGTGCAAAATTTCAGCTCAATATCTATATATATAAAGACTGTATCGTGATTTCAACAGACAGACGGACGGACATGTCTAGATCGTCTTAGATTTTTACGCTGATCAAGAATATATATACTTTATAGGGTCGGAAATGGATATTTCGATGTGTTTCAAACGGAATGACAAAACGAATATACCCCATGCTTCGGTGGTGGGTATAATAAAATATGAAGGCCGATCTCGATAGAATAGGACACCAATAAAAGGTCTTTGGACACCAATCAAAGCTCTTTGGACACCAATTAAAGGTCTTTGGACACCAATCAAAGGCCTTTTGTAGTACACTTTTTATCCTCAAATTGGATCTTTAAAAAAGTGGCATCCCAAGTGGTAGCTTTGAAATATGATTTTGAATTTAGATAACAAAAACTACAACAAAATAATTATTAGTGTGGATTGTACGAGACCCGTAGCCTGAATATCATGATAGCCACCTTCAAAATGCTTGCCATTATGGGGCCAAACAAAATAGTTCTCTAACACGATGCTGATATTATTTCAGTATCCGCCTTCAAAACTCCCTTCAAACCGGCTATGTTTGCCTACTATACCAATAAGGGGCACAAACAATAGGTATTTAATAGTAGAAAACGAGTTTGATATCGAATTTTGAGGCCAAGTGTTTGGGGGTCGTCTCACCTCATAAACTCTCTCTAAACCAATGGCAATTGGGGCTAAACAAAGAGTTTAGAATTTTAATCTGATATCCAAATATGGAACCAAGGGTTTTTGGGGGCCGCGTCTACCCAAAAATGTCGAATCTGATACCAATATTCTGGAAAAGCGTCTATGGGGCCACCGCATCCCCCCACAACACCGCCCAAATAGGAAGTAAATGCTGACTATTGCAATATGAGGCTCAAATTAAAGGTATTTGGGAGTAGACCACGTATCTGATATCAACATTAGGGACCAACTGTCTAGGGGACGTCCCACCATAATAACAACCCCCAAATGGGACGTATTTACTCACCAAGACAATTTAGGTCTTAAATAGAGCTAAACTAAATATTTATAGTTTTTAGGCCCAATACCCCAAACCGGACATATTTGCTGACATTTGCAATTAGGAGTTTAAATGAGATTAGAAAACGAATTTGATATCCAATTTTGAGGGCAATGGCAATATGGGGTTCAGATAAATGATATATAGATATATGAGAATAGTACACGTTGCTGATATATTTTCTGGGTATATTTACCGACCATGTTAATGTGGAGCCTAAATGAAATGCATAGGGGGTAGAGCAAGAATTGATACCCACTTTCGGGACCAATTTTCTGGGGGTCTACCCCTTTTCCAAAATACCCCACAAACAGCAGTTTTTTACTGACCATCGCAATATGGGGCTCAAATAAAGGTATTTGGGAGTAGAATACGAATTTGATATCCAAATGTAGGACCATGTATTTAGGGCATCCCCGAAACACCCCCCAAAGGGTAAAAATTTTTCGACCATGCCAATATGTGGCTCCAATGAAAGGTATTTGAAATTAGAAATCGAATTTGAAAGCCTATTTTGTGGCCATGTGGCCATTAAATATATCGTATTCAGACTGTAAGTCAAGCGATATACTATTTTCGTAGCATGGTATTTCACTAAATGAATCTGGAATACAGTGGTAAACGAAAATTAATATTCCAAGGAGAAGAAATAGACCCATCGATAAGTTTACGGATCGGCTTAGAATCACTTCCTGATTCGATTTAGCTCCGTCTGTCTGTCTGTCTGTGCCTGTATTTTTGTAATCAAGGTACAGGTCGCACTTGTTGTCCGATTTTCACAAAATTTTGCACAAGTCTCTTTATGGTCCATGGACGAACGTTATAGAATTAGATATAGCTCCCATATATATCTTCCATCCGATGTGCCCTTTTAAAGCTGTAGAATCCACAATTTTGATCCGATCCTTACAAAATTTGGCTCAAAGTGTTTTTCTACGTCTTAATATGTCTGCAAAATGTCACTGAAATCGGATCAGATTTATATATAGCTTCCATATATATATTTTATCCGATATGACCTTTTAAAGCTGTAGTAGCCACAAGAGATGTTTTATTTGGCGTCGCACTACATGCAAAAAATTTCATCAAAATCAAACCAGATTTAGGTAAAGTTCCTATATATATCTTAAATGAGTTTCGACTTTTAAGGCTTTATACAAATTTAGTCCAAATTTTGCATGAAATGTTTTAGGACGTTCCAATATGTGTGCAAAAACTTCATAAAAATCGGATCAAATTTCGATACAGCTCCTATATATATCTTCCATCCGATATGGCCTTTAAAGGCTATCGAAGCCACAATTTTGGTTTGATCTTTATACAATTTAGTGTGAGGTGTTTAATTGACGATTTAGTTCGTGTGCTAAGTTTAATCAAAGTCTGCCGAGATTTGGGTATGTGTAGCTCCATTATATATATGGTGATCTATCTCTAACACGTCTTTTCATTTGAATACAATATATTCTCGGTCGTCCTACATGATTGTTTGGTTTGTTTTTATACCCTCCACCATAGGATGGGGGGTATACTAATTTCGTCATTCTGTTTGTAACTACTCGAAATATTCGCCCCATAAAGTACATATATTCTTGATAGTCGTGACATTTTATGTCGATCTAGCCATGTCCATCCGTTCGTCTGTCCGTCCGTCCGTCCGTCTGTCCGTCCGTCTGTCTGTCGAAAGCACGCTAACTTCCGAAGGAGTAAAGCTAGCCGCCTGAAATTTTGCACAAATACTTCTTATTAGTGTAGGTCGGTTGGTATTGTAAATGGGCCATATAGGTCCATGTTTTGTTATAGCTTCCATATAAACCGATTTTGGGTCTTGACTTCTTGAGCCTCTAGAGTGCGCAATTCTTATCCGATTGGGGTGGGGCGTCCCACCAGGTGATTTGACCCCAAAATTTTTATTGCCAATTTCGTGTTTTTGGGGTATCATAGATGGCATACAAAATTTCGCTTAAATCGGTGCTCGCATCTCCGAGATGGCGTTTTTGAAAATTGTGGTATGGGGAAGGGTCCGCGCCCCCTTTGGCTATCAAAAAATGTAGTACCCTATTTTCACCGGGGGCCCAAATTCTACCATCTGTGAACATTTCATGAAAATTGGTTCAGCCGTTTTTGAGTCTATACGGAACAGACAAAACAAGTAAGAGCGTGCTAAGTTCGTCCGGGCCGAATCTTATATACCCTCCACCATGGATCGCATCTGTCGAGTTCATCGCATCTGTCGAGTTCTTTTTAGGCAAATGAAGAATAATGAATATGGACGGTGGAGGAGGAGGAGCTATGCGATTCGGGGCTCAAGAAGCAAAATCGGGAGATCGGTTTATTTGGGAGCTGTGTCAAGCTATAGATCGATTCAGACCATATTGCACACATATATTGAAGGCCATGGGAGAAGCCGTTGTACAAAATTTGTGCCAAGTCGGATGAGAATGGCGCTCTCTAGAAGCTCAAGAACTCAAGATCCCAGATCGGTTTTTATGGCAGTTATATCAGGGTATAGACCGATTTGGACGATACTTCGCACAAATGTTGGAAGTGACATCAAAGCACTATGTGCAAAATTTCAGCCAAATCGGACGAGAAGTCAAGACCCAAGATCGGTTTATATGGCAGCAATATCAAAACATGGACCGTTTTGGCGTATTTACAATCCCAACTGATCAATACCTATAAGAACTATTTGTGCAAAATTTCAAGCGGCCAGCTCTACTCCTTCAAAAGTTAGCGTGCTTTCGACAGACAGATGGACGGACGGACAAACCTAGTTCGACTTAAAATGTCACGACGATCAAGAATATATATATTTTATGGGGTCTTAGACGCATGTTTCGAGGTGTTACAAACAGAATGTCGAAATTAGTATAATCCCACCCTATGGTGGAGGGTATAAAAATAAACAAACAAACACTAGACAGGGCCCGCTCCGCTCTGCCGCCTTTCACTCTCTTATTTTATCTGAGTTCATACTGACAAAGGCAGGAAATAAGTCCTGTTTTGGGGTGCTGATACGGGCTTTCAGATATTTCGCCCCAATGTGGATATCATTTTTGTGCTCTACTGCCAAATACCTTTCATTTGAGCCTTATGTTGCTGTGGTTGGTAAATATATCCGGTATGGGGGTAGTTTTTTGGGATGAAGTGGACGCCCATATATCAGATTCGTGATCTAGTCTCAAATACCTTTCAGTTGAGCTTCATATTATCATAATTGGTTTATATTTCCATTAGGCGGGTTTTAGAGTTGACGTGGCCCTTCTAGATATCCCACCTTAAATAAGGATACCAAATTTCTGTTTTGGAGTTGTTATAAGCAAACCAAATTTCGCTTAAATCTCCACACTCATCTCCGAGATCTGACGTTTTTGGAAATAGGGTAAAGGGAGGGTGCGCCCATTAGAGTTGGGATGTTAGATCTATTTTATTCTCTTGGTGGTGGATTAGAGTTGCCAAAGCCTTTGCCCCGAAAGTGGATATTACATACAAACACCACATTTAAGCTACATGTTGCTGTAGTTGGAATATGTGTATGGTTTAGGGAAAGTTTATAAGGCGAGATGTCCCAGAAACACTTGGCCATAAAACAAATACCAGATACCCTTTTTGCCATAATCCACAAATATGTCCAGTTTGAGGGGTATGTAGGGTGGGGCGGCCACCCACGCACTTAGCCCTGAAAAAATATCAGCATCGTGATATTGCCATTGGTTTAGGGGGAGTTTATGCGTTGAGACGACTCCAAACACTTGGCCTCAAAATTGGATATCAAACTCGTTTTCTACTACCAAATACTTATTATTTGTGCCCCTTATTGCTTCAGTATGCAAACATGGCCGGTTTGAAGGGAGTTTTGGGAGCGGATACTGAAATAATATCAGCATCGTGTTAGAGCACGATTTTGTTTGGCACCAAAGACCTTCGATTGGTATCCAAAGACCTTTTATTGGTGTCCTATTCTATCGTGATCGGCCTGCATATATTATTTTTAATTCCTTTTTTTGGGTTGGATAGGGGGAGGTGGATTGCCCTCAGACACATCCTTTCATTTGAGTATAATATATTCTCGGTCGTCCTATATGACAGTTTGGTGTTGTTTTTATTGGGAGGAGAGGGTCACTCGCCCCGACAATAAGACCCAAAAGACAATTTATTTGAGTCCTTTATTGTCGCGATATACATATCCTTCTGAACGGCAAGACCGCTGGACGTAACCCGGATTCTTGAATCTTTATATCAACATTAGATTGGAACTCTCTCTAGTACCTCACAAATGTTGCCAGAATTAGGAGGGGAAAACCACCGCCAAAATTTTTGTTCCGATGGTCTCGCCAAGATTTGAACCCAGGCGTTCAGCGTCATAGGCAGACATGCTAACCTATGCACTACGGTGGCTTCTACTGACATAGACCTTTTTTTTAATTTACATATTATCCCGCTCGAACTACACTCCTATTGAAGGGTATTTGGTGGGTGGGCCGGTCCCAGACTCTATCCCAAATATGTATACCAAATTCGTACTCAACTCTCAAAGACCTTTCATTTGATATCCATATTGTCCCAATTGGTAAATAAACTCTGCTGGCGGGTTTCGGGGGGTGGGGAGGCGTCTCAGGTACAGAACAATATATTTTTATATCAGATCCTTACTCTACTTTTAAAAAGCTTTCATTTGATATCCATATTGTGTCAATTGGTAAATATGCCCTCCGGGGGGTTTTTTGGGGTGGGGACCCCCTCCTCGAACACCTTGGGCGTAATTTATATATTAAGTTCGTTTTCTACTCATAAATACCTTTCATTTGATACCCATATTGTCCCAATCAGTGCACATGTCCGTTCGGGTGGGTTTTGGGATGGGGCGTCCCCCCACATTATTTGACCCCATAATTTTTTTACCAATTTCTTGTTTTTGGGGTACCATAAAGTGACATACAAAATTTCATAAACATCGGTTCAGCCGTTTTTGAGTCTATACGGAACAGACAAACAAACTAAAAAACAAACAAACATATAAACAAATCAAATCGGTTCATAACCTGATATAGCTGTTATGTAAACAGATCTGGGGACTTGACTTCTTGAGCTTCTAGAGGGCGCAATTCCTATCCGATTTGGCTGAAATTTAGCATGACGTATTTTATTCTTACTTTCAACAACTGTGTCAAATAAGGTTCAAATCGGTTCATAACCTGATATAGCTGCCATATAAACCGATCTGGGATCTTGACTTCTTGGGCCTCTATAGGTCGCAATTATTATCCGATTTGCCTGAAATTTTGTACGACGGATCCTCTCATGACCATTAACATACTTGTTTATTATGGTCTGAATCGGTGTATAGCCCGATACAGCTCCCCTATAAATCGATCTCTCTATTTTACTTCTGAGCCCCCAAAGGGCGTAATTCTTATTTGAATTGACAGTTTACACAGGTCTCCAATAAATAATTTAATTGTGGTCCGAAACGGACTATATCTTGATATCGCTCTAATAGCAGAGCAAATCTTTTCTTATATCCTGTTTTGCCTAAGAAGAGATGCCGGGAAAAGAACTCGACAAATGCGATCCATGGTGGAGGGTACATAAGATTCGGCCCGGCCGAATTTAGCATGCTTTTACTTGCTTTTAAGTAATTTTAGAAAATTCGGCGAAATTTTTTATTTATTTCTCATTAAACAATTTTTTTTTAAAGTGATTTATACTCTTTTTTGAATTTTTATTTGTTTAGGTTTTTAATTAATTTTATTGACTATGTCATTGTCAAAAATATAAAAGAATAGCGTGACTGACTGACTGATCGTCGCTAAAGCTAGAATCATGAAATCTTGCAAAAATTTTGGTATTTGATCATACGTTTAGGTACTAAAAACAACCAAAAAGTACCAAAATGTGTGTTTTTACCCAGCTCGACCTGATAGGTCTAGAATTTTGATTTTGGCCTCAAATGAAAGAGCGTCTCGAAAAAATAAGATTTGGTGGCAAAACTTTTCCAAGATGGTACTGGCAGTAGGAGAAATAGTACGTTTGAGAACTTGTGCCGCAATTGGTACTATTTGATACTTTCTTTGTAAGTTGAGCTAGAGCTCTGAATTTTGGAACATAGGTGCACTATGGCAAACTTAATTGGATGACAAGAAGAGTTTCAGGAAATTTGAACATTTAGGTGCTAAAAAAAGTACCAAAAATGTACGAAATGGGTGAGCTTTGTACAGGTCGGATGGATAGGGCTAGAATTTAGAATTTTGTATTAAAATACATCTGTTGAAAATTAAAAATTGGAAAAATTGTACTGGTAATGTGAGCAAACGCACGTTTAGTACCGCAATTGGTACCATTTGGTACTTTCTTAACAGATGGAGCTAGAGGTGTGAAATTTTGCATGTAGGTAGAACTGACTAAATGATCTGTTCAAAATTCGTACATTTTGGTAACAAAATTGGTATCATTTGGTACATTCTTTATAGATATAGCTACAGGTCTGAAGTTTGGCATGTAGATACAGCGAGAAAAAATATAAAGGGTGACTAAATGATCTATTTAAAATTGGAACATTTTGGTACCAAAATTGGTACAATTTGCTTATTTCATTACAGATGGAGCTAGACATCTGACATTTGGCATGTAGGTTCAACGAGGAAAAAAAATGTACATTGCTGTAGCAGAAGGTGTAAAATAATATATAAGAGCTCATCTCTGCCTACAGCGAACGGGAGCAGCTAGAATTAAGCAATTTGACAAACATTATCGCAGTCTTGACCAAAATACAACATGTGGAAGAAAACGTACTATATGTGGTGCAATACCTCGAAAGTAGATGTTGCGCGACTAGAAGATATTTTTTTAATTCGTGCATTCAAGTTCTCAAACAAATGAACTGATGCATTATTTACGGTGTAAAATAAAGCTCTCAAAATTGGTCTACATCTATACCTTGCCGACAAGTTTGGGCGGTTAGAAGATTTTTTTTCAAAATCGTACATATAGGTACTAAGACTTACAAAATGGTATTTTCTCTACGAATTGAGCTAGAGCACTCAAAATTTGGAATCGGGTTCACCTTGACATCAAATATAGGTCGGCTTGAAGATTTGTTTTTAATTCGTGCCTTTAGGTCCTAAAACATACAAAATGACACTTTTCTTACAGAATGATCTTAAGCTCTCAAAATTGGGATATATTTATACCTTGACCAAGCGGACCGCCGGGATGCTAGTTGTAAATAAATACATCAATGAAAATAGCAATTATAATGTTTATTTGTTTCTTCATCTAAGTTTACAGAGTCTAGCTTCATAAAAATTCAATTGTTTTTCGTTTTAGTACATAAATATACGAATATCAGAAATATCTTCTAGTCACTCAACACATACTGTCAAAGTGTAACTGTGTCCCAAGTTTCAGAGCACCAGCTCAATACATAAGGAAAGTGCCATTTTGTACGTTTTAGTACCTACGTGTAAATATTTAAAAAAAAATCTTCTAGTTGCCCATAATATACTGCCAAGGTGTAACTGCATCTCAAATTTTAGAGCTTTAGCCCACTGTGCAAAAGAGTACTATTTTCTACGTTTTAGAAATTAATTGAACGTATTTCAAAAAATCATCTATTTTGAACGTTGTACGTTGAAATATGTACGATTTTCAAAATAGACTTCCAGTCGCCCAATATATGCTTTCGAGGGACCAATTACATCATAATTAGTAAGTGTTCTTTAACTTTTGGTACGATTTGCTACGACATATTGTATTTTTGTCAAGACTGATAATTCATATCAAGTTGCTTAATTCTAGCTGTCCCCGCTCGCTGTAGGCGAAGATAAGCTATTTCGTACTATTAATCACTTTTTGATACGAATATGTACGAATAGAACATTTTGTCACCCATTATATATTTCTTAGTTGTACCTACATGCCAAATTTAAGACCTCTAACTCCATCTGTAAAGAAAGAACCAAATGGCACCAATTGCGGTACTATACTAAAGTTTTCTCCCATGGCCAGTACTATTTTTCCATTAATTTTTTCATCCTCATAACTTTGTAGCCGAGGTCTTTTAAGACAAATTTCTGAATTCGTTAATTGTTGGTACTTTTTTTTTTGTACCTAAATGTAAAAATTGCCAAAAACTCATCTTATCATCCAATTAAGTTTCAATATTCAGAGCTCTATCTCAATTTATAAAGAAAATGACATATAGTAACCAATGCAGCGCTAAAAGTACTATTTCTCCTACTTACGGTACTATTTTGGAAGATTTTTTTCACTAATCCTATTTTTCAAGAGCTTTTTAATTTGAGCCAAAATCATTCACCCAACACTTTCACAAACATGCACTATTTCGTAATATATTGGTACTATTTAGTACCTTAACGAACGAATATCGCCAAATCCAATTTTATTTCCAACATTTGTGCAAAATTTCATAGTTCTAGCTTAAGCCTAGTAGGCTGAGCAGTGATTAGTCAGTCAGTAAATCACGCGTGGCTTATATATATAGAGTAGAAGTGAACATTAAAATTAATGTGCATTGGATCATTTTGAGCTGAAATTGAGGCATGTTTAATGCCCTATTTTAAGAAATGGAGGAGCAGTGAGTATTGTATCTTTTGGAACCGATGAGCAGATATATTAAAACAACAATTTTGAGAAGTTGTGTGGGTAGGTGTGAGAGCATTTTTGCTCGAGGGATAAATACTCGAAAGTATGTGTTATAGCATGCATATTTTGAGAAATTATGACTGATGGTGGATTGAATCCTAAAAGAGGCATATATATATATGCCTGCATGTTGGAAACGATATGTGATTCCGCCACTGGGTAGTGATACTCTTTCTCTCGCATATTTACCAGTCATTTCTCTTACTCTCATCACTAATACTCCCATCTATGGCTTTGCATACACACCCACAACGAATGCTTTAGAAAAAAAAAACCAACAACAGTTTGCCAAGTTTATGCTTCTTCTTCTTTTATTGAAAATTAATTTCTCATTTTGGTGGCTTATCTTAACGAAAAATTACTTTTCATATATATCGTCGCTTCTCTGGAAAAATCTTTCGATCTTTCGATGCATTCAAATTTCATTAAAATCCATTCACCCGTTTGGTCGTAATATGCACCACAAAATTGCCGTTATAAAACCCTTGGCCGTTTAATAATCGATTTGTTGTCAAACATAAATAGTAACTTATGAATATATCATCAAATTGTTATATATATTCATAGGAGTGATGAAATGCACTGATGAAATTTGATGAAAATATTTCATTAAAATTTCACCGCATCATAAACAAATTTTCATCAAAATTAAAGAACAAATCATAATATTGACAAATGTTTCATATTGTTTACAACACATTGAAGAAATTTTCTTTTATTTTATTAACTTTTCTTTAAGCGGATAAAATTTGCATTAATGTTTATGAAGTTGTCATTACATTTGATGACATTTTTAAGATTTAATCGATTTTAAGAGAATTTCATAAATTTTGATGAACATTTCATAACTTATACTTCGTTTTTGAAATTTGTGAATACTCTCACAGTTTTGAAGAAATTTTTTTCAATTTTTTTTATGAAATTTTCATAAATTTTTTAAGCTGTCATCAATTTTGATGACGTTTTATAAGATTTCATAGATTTGAAGATAATTTAATCAATTTTGATGAAAATTTCGTAACTTTTACCAAACAACAATAGAGATTAACTATTTGGGATTCCGGTCATTCCATTCTTTATTTCTGTAACTAGTCAGTTTGCTTTGAGATTTCGCGTTGAATGGTTGTGCCCTGATAAGTTGGATATTAATTCGCCCCAAGCAATAATCGGATTATTGTGCGCTCTAAATATTAAAAAAGTAACCCCAAAAAAGAAAATCGAAGCTAGGAGTTCCGTGCTACTTACAAAATCCTTAATTGTTTTCCATGCCACGCCCCTAAGTTGGTTCATGTCTGGTATTGTATCCCCACCTAAGGGCCGGTATCTGTTAGCCGCGAAAGCCGGTTAATGGCATAGGAAATGCACCAACGTCTCATCATCTTCCCCGCATGCCCTACCTATGCTCGTAGTCGTATGTGTCCCGTTACTATACCAAAAGCTATACTCCTTTTTACTTCCTTTCAGTAATAGCTTCGTCCTCTCACGATCTGGGTGTCCCCATAGGATTTTCGTCGTCCTACCGTCCATTTCGCTTTTCCACAATGTTGCATGCGCATTCGAACTCGGACTATGTCAACCCTTCACTCGGACTATGTCCACCCTTCTCTGGCCTTCACTGTCAAATTGTTTGCTTTTGAATTCCCAGTTACTTCGCTATGGCCCGGCACACAAACGATGTGGATTGTGCCACCCTCAGAGAAGGCGTCTATTGTTATTTGTCTTATGGCCTGTTTACTGTCCGTAACGATGTTCACACTCGAGGACCTCACATAAACACGACACCACCCTTCACGTTACGTGATCGCCCGGATCTCTGCCTGCAGGTCAGTATTATGGTCAGGCAGTCTAAAAAAAAATCTCAGTCCCTGGGTTCTCAATGTAAACCCTCAGGCCCACTCTGTCTTCTAGCTTTGATCCATCCGTGTAATATGATCTTCCAAATGGCAATTCTCCGATTTCGTCAGTCCAAGACTGTGCCGCTGGCAGCAGTGCCTCACACTCGACCTCAAGTGTTTAAGGTAGCTACACAGGTGATACAGCGGGAAGGTCTGTGTCCACATTTGAGATGAAGGAAGAGCCTGGATTTTGTCAAGTCAAAACTAATCAGAACCGTTGCTTGCTTTCCAATTTTACACAGGTCTCCAACATATAATTTAATTGTGGTCCAAACCGGACCATATCTTGATGTCGCTCTAATAGCAGAGCAAATCTTTTCTTATATCCTTTTTGCCTAAAGAGAAGAGATGCCGGGAAAAGAACTCGACAAATGCGATCCATGGCGGAGGGTATATAAGATTCGGCCCGGCCGAACTTAGCACGCTTTTACTTGTTTTGCCTAAGAATAAATGCCGGGAAAAGAACTCGACAAATGCGATCCATGGTGGAGGGTATATAAGATTCGGCCCGGCCGAACTTAGCACGCTTTTACTAGTTCTCAACTTAAAACAGAGTACCCTATTTAAGGCACAAAAGAAACTGGAACGTTTCGATCAGTTACGAATCAAAATGACATGAGTTTATGATGAAATATGGATAACTTATGCACCCAAATTCTGCAAGGACATTGGGTGGTCTTATAAATATAAGTCCCTGTTGAATTTTGTATTTCAAATTTCAACAAAATCGGTTAATAAAAAAAGCTTTTATGAGCTTCAGACCCTTAACCGGCATATCGGTCTATATTACAGCTATATCTAAATATAGTCCTATTTTTATACCCTCCACCATAGGATCGGGGGTATACTAATTTCGTCATTCTGTTTGTAACTACTCGAAATATTCGTCTGAGACCCCATAAAGTATATATATTCTTGATCGTCGCGACATTTTATGTCGATCTAGCCATGTCCGTCCGTCTGTCCGTCCGTCCGTCCGTCCGTCCGTCCGTCTGTCCGTCCGTCCGTCTGTCCGTCCGTCCGTCCGTCTGTCTGTCGAAAGCACGCTAACTTCCGAAGGAGTAAAGCTAGCCGCTTGAAATTTTGCACAAATACTTCTTATTAGTCTAGGTCGGTTGGTATTGTAAATGGGCCATATCGGTCCATGTTTTGATATAGCTGCCATATAAACCGATCTTGGGTCTTGACTTCTTGAGCCTCTAGAGTGCGCAATTCTTATCCGATTGGGATGAAATTTTGCACGACGTGTTTTGTTACGACATCCAACGACTGTGCGAAGTATTGTTCACATCGGTCCATAACCTGATATAGCTGCCATACTTACTTACTTTAATTGGCTATGACTGAATATTTCTTTAACTAGCCGAACGTAGAGTAGCGTTCCAAGCGCCTCGATCTTCTGCGCTCATTCTAAAATCTCTTTCACCAAGTTTCGAGGTGTCTCCCACAACTTGATCTTTCCATCGGGCTTTTGGTCTTCCCGGTTTGCGTGTACCACCGTGATTGCCTTCAAAAGACTTCTTTGCTGGAGCTTCCTCATCCATTCTGACAACATGACCTAGCCAACGCAGCCGTTGTATTGTGATGCGTGTAACTATGCTATCGTCGTCATACAGCTCGTGGTTCATACCTCGCCTATATTCTCCGTTAACGCAAACTGGTCCATATATTTTACGAAGAATCTTTCTCTCAAATACTCCAAGCACTGCCTCATCTGCTTTCACAAGTACCCATGCTTCAGAACCATATAACAGCACGGGTAGTATCAGTGTCTTGTAAAGTGTAGTCTTCGTCTGTCGAGAGGTGGCCTTGTTTCTAAACTGCTTACTTAGTCCAAAGTAGCATCTGTTTGCCAGTATTATTCTTCGCTTTATCTCAAAACTGGTGTCATTCGTTTCGATTACGGCGGTGCCGAGGTAGATAAAGTTACTGACTATCTCAAAGTTGTGGTTCCCAACTTTCTCCATGTTCTTTATCTGCTCGGTTGTACAAGGCTTTTTGGGAGTGGAAACCATCCATTTCGTCTTATCTCCATTTATTGCCATACCCATTTTCACTGATTCTCTTTCGATTCTTTCAAAGGCTGCAGTTACTACTTCCGGTGACCGACCTATGATATCGATATCGTCGGCATAGGCGAGTAGCATGTGCTCTCTTGTGATTAGTGTGCCATATCTATTCACTTCTGCATCTCGTATAATCTCCAGCAGGATATTAAAGAGATCACACGAGAGGCTGTCTCCTTGTCTGAAACCTCGTTTGGTATTAAATGGTTCGGAGAGATTCTTTCCTATTCTTACTGAGGAACGCGTATCAGCAAGTGTCATCCTGCTGAGTCTTATTAAAGTAAACGTCAAGGAGTATCGAAGGCGGCTTTGTAGTCAACAAAGAGGTGGTAGGTGTTGATTTGTCCTTCTCGGGTCTTTTCCAGGATTTGGCGCAGTGTGAATATCTGGTCTAGGGTGGATTTACCAGGTCTAAAGCCACATTGATAGGGCCCAATTATCTCATTGACTTTAGGTTTTAATCTTTCACACGGTACGCTCGAGAGTATCTTGTATGCGATGGGGAGGAGACTTATTCCTCTGTAGTTGGCACATTCCGTCTTGTCTCCTTTCTTGTGTACGGGATATAGTATGCTGAGGTTCCAATCATCGGGTATGTGTTCTTCAAGCCAGATTGCGCAGATAAGCTGATGCATACGCCTTATCAGCGTGTCGCCTCCGCTCTTAAATAGTCGGCTCCTGCTGCCTTGTTGTTCTTTAGTCGGGTTACTGCTACTTGGACCTCATTCTGACTAGGAGGTAAACATTTTATACCATCATCTGGGATTGGTTCTGCGGTATCCTCTTCGCCGCCAATATCGGACACTAGCAGTTGGGTAAAATGTTCTTTCCATATCCTCAGCATGTTGTCTGTGTCAGTTACCAGATTTCCTTCTTTGTCTCTGCAGGAGGATGTGCCTGCACCAAAGCCATCGGTTTGGTGTTTAATTCTTTGGTAGAATTTCCGGACTTCATTCTGACTCCTGTACATCTCAATTCGCTCGCACTCACGTCTTTCCATTTCCTTTTTCTTTCTGCTGAATAGACGTTTCTCCTCTCTACTTTTCTACCGATACCTCTCCTTCATCTGGCTCGTTGCTACTGATTGCAGGGTTGCTCTATATGCCGCATTCTTGGCTTCAGTAGCATCTCGACACTCTTGGTCGTACCATGGGTTTCTTGAAGGAGGCTTCCGGTACCCAAGTATGGATTTCGCGGCATTTTCCATGGAGTGCGCAATAGTTTGCCACTGCGCCATTATATCATCGGACCAAGGAGTGCTTTCATCAAGCAGTTGGGTCAATCGAGTGGAGTATGCCGCTGCCATCTGTTGTGTTTGCAGCTTTTCAATGTCCAGCTTCCGTGCAGTGTCAGATCGTACTTTCCTCGCCATGTTCAAACGGGTGCGAACCCTTGCTGCAACAAGGTAATGATCCGAATCTATATTCGCTCCACGGATCGATCGTACATCTAACACGCTGGATGAATGCCTTCCATCTATCACAACGTGATCAATTTGGTTTCTCGTGTTTTGATCGGGTGACAGCCATGTGGCCTTGTGAATATTTTTATGTTGAAATCTCGCCTCAACCCATTACTGGACGTTATCTCGTGGAGGCTAAACTTTCCGACTGTTGGACCAAAAATTTCTTCCTTCCCTATTTTTGCATTAAAATCTCCCAGAACGATTTTAATATCATGGGCGGGGCAGCGGTCATATTCTCTCACTAGGCGCTCGTAGAAAATATCCTTGGTCTGCTCGTCTTTGTCTTCCGTCGGGGCATGGGCACAAATAAGACTGATGTTGAAGAATTTGGCTTTTATGCGGATTGTGGCTAGCCTCTCATCCACCGGAGTAAAGCTGGAGACTAGGTGTTTCAGTCTTCGACTAACCACAAGTCCGCAGCCAAATTCATGCCTCGTGTTATGGCAGCTATAGTATAGTTCGTCACCGTTTGGTGTTGTAGTGACGCCATTCACAGTCCATCGCACTTCCTGTAAGGCGGTTATATCTGCCTTGTACTTCTCTAATACATCCGCCAGCGCGTATACTGCACCTTCTCTATAAAGAGTGCGGACATTCCAGGTGCAGATCCGCAAATCATGGTCCTTTTTTCGTTTGCGTGGGTCGTCAACGTTGGGGGGTCCGTTTTTACTATTCCTTTGTTTTTCATAGTAGTTCTATGTTTTCCGGGGACGGGTTACTGGCCCAGCGCCCCAACCGCATGGGTTTGTGGGATTGCATGAATCCCTCGTTGTGGCGCGCCGCTTGCTTCAAGATCCGACGCTCGCCGCCAGCCGCCCCTAACCTGGGAACAGACGCTGATGTTGGCCATTGGTTATTTAAGGCGCCAATAACTCGCCTTGTCATCTCGAGTATCATTGGCACTCAGTACTTAATTAAGAGCCAGTGCCACCTGACTCCTCACTGAGACTCTTCTCTCGAAAATCGCTGACTGCCCGCGGCCGCATTTGCAACTACTCCGCATAAAAACGGAGCTTTCCACCATCCGCAACCTGTGGACGCGCCCGGTAGCTTTCAGCTAAGCTTCCCGTGATAACGATGGGCACCACACAAGTCGGTGCTCATAGTCATCCCGTAGCTGTCATATAAAACGATATTGGGTCTTGATTTCTTGAGCCTATAGAGTGCGCAATTCTTATCCGATTGGAATGAAAATTTACACGACGTGTTTTGCTATGATATCCAATAACTGTGCCTAAAACACATAGTGTTTAACTATCACTTCTAACAACTGCGCTAAGTATGGTTCAATTCGGTCCATTACCTGGTATAACTGTCATATAAACCGATCTTGAGTCTTGATTTCTTGAGCCTCTAGAGTGCGCAATTCTTATACGATTAGAATGAAATTTTTCACCACGTGTTTTGTTATCATATCCAACAACTGTGGCAAGTATGGTTCAAATCGGTCCATAACCTGATGTAGCTGCCATATAAACCGATCTGGGATCCGATTTGCCTGAAATTTTGTACGACGGATCCTCTCATGACCGTCAACATACGTGTTTATTATGGTCTGAATCGGTCTATAGCCCGATACAGCTCCCATATAAATCGATCTCTCAATTTTACTTTTTGAGCCCCCAAAGTGCGCAATTCTTATTCGAATTGGCTGACATTCTACACAGGTCTCCAACATATAATTTAATTGTGGTATAAACCGGATCATATCTGGACATCGCTCTAATAGCAGAGCAAATCTTTTCTTATACCATTTTTTGCCTAAGAAGAGATGCCGGGAAAAGAACTCGACAAATGCGCTCCATGGTGGAGGGTATATAAGATTCGGCCCGGCTGAACTTAGCACGCTTTTACTTGTTTACCATATTTGGGTTGGAAATTGGATAAAAAATAAAGCTGGCCTTCAGATCCTTTATCTGGAGATCGTTCTATATGACAGCTATATCTAAATATAGTCCGATACAAACCATATTTGGGGCGGATGTCAGGAGACCTAAGACTACCAACTGTTTCAAATTTCAGCGAATTCGGATAATAAATAGGGCTTTTATGGACTTCAGACCCTTTATCTGGAGATCGGTCTATATGGCAGGTATATATCTTATTATAGTCCGATCCGAACCATATTTAAGTCAGATGTCGAGAGGCTTAAAATAGCACACCGTTTCAAATTTCAGCGAAATTGGATAATAAATAAAATTTTTATGTGCTTCAGACATTTTATCGCAGATTGGTCTATATGGCAGCAATATCTTTATATATTCCGTTCTGAATCAGATGTCGGGAGGCCTAAAACTACTCACTGTTTAAAATTTCAAAATCGGATGAAAAATAAAGTTTTTATGGGCATTAGACCCTTTATCGGAAAATCTGAATATATATCAGCTATATCCAAATATGGTCCGATTTGGGCCGTTCAAGAATTTAACCAGCATGCATCAAAAAGAGGCCTGTAGACTGATTACAACATACGGACGGACAGACACACGGACATCGTTAAATCGTCTTAGAATTTTACGACGATCCGATATATATATGCTCTGTAGGGTTGGAAAGTGATATTTCGATGTGTTGCAAACGGAATAACTTAATGAATATACCCCCTATCCTACGGTGGTGGGTATAAAAAGGGAAAATTTATAGCTTCGCTAGGAGTGGCCAGCACACCACCTTTCTCTATCCACAATGTGGGCACACGCCCTATTGGACATTGTCAAATTCCGCAAGATTTTAATGGGATAGCTATTACAACTCTATAAGTTAGTTAATTAGTTAGTAATCAATGTGTAGTACTTCCGTACCACACCCTTTTGACGTGATTGAGTCAAGGAAAATGTATTTAGGCAATTGTTAACTCTTTCACAATTGTAATTGTGAAAGGAAGAATGAAAAGAATAAAAGAAACAAGTAAAAGCGTGCAAAGTTCGGCCGGGCCGAATCTTATATACCCTCCACCATGGATCGCATTTGTCGAGTTCTTTTCCCGGCATCTCTTCTTAGGCAAAACAAGAAGTAAAATAGAGAGATCGATGTATGGTTGCCCAAAAAGTAATTGCGGATTTTTTTAAAGAAAGTAAATGCATTTTTAATAAAACTTAGAATGAACTTTATTCAAATATACTTTTTTTACACTTTTTTTGTAAAGCAAGCTAAAAGTAACAGCTGATAACTGACAGAAGAAAGAATGCAATTACAGAGTCACAAGCTGTGAAAAAATTTGTCAACGCCGACTATATGTAAAATCCGCAATTACTTTTGGGGCAACCAAATATATTGGAGCTGTATCAGGCTATAGACCGATTCAGACCATAATAAACACATATGTTGGTGGTCATGAGAGTATCCGTCGTACAAAATTTCAGGCAAATCATATATGAATTGCGCCCTCTAGAGGCTCAAGAAGTCAAGAACCAAGATCGGTTTATATGGCAGCTATATCAGGTTATAGACCGATTTGAACCTAATTTACCACAGTTGTTGGAAGTCACAGCAAAACACGTCGTGCAAAAATTCATTCAAATCGGATAAGAATTGCGTCCTATAGAGGCTTAAGAAGTCAAGACCCAAGATCGATTTATATGACAGCAATATCAGGTCATAGACCGATTTGAGCCATACTTGGCACAGTTGTTGGATATCATAACAAAACGCGTCGTGCAAAATTTCATTCCAATCGGATAAGAATTGAGCCCTCTAGATGCTCAAGAAGTCAAGACCCACGATCGGTTTATATGGGAGCTATGTCCAAACATGGACCGATATAGCCCATTTACAATCCCAACCGACTTACGCTAATAAGAAGTATTTGTGCAAAATTTCAAGCGGCTAGCTTTACACCATCGAAAGTTAGCGTGCTTTCGACAGACAGACGGACGGACGGACATGGCTAGATCGACATGAAATATCACGACGATCAAGAATAGATATATACTTTATGGGGTCTCAGACGAATATTTCGAGTAGTTACAAACAGACGTGACGAAATTAGTATACCCCCATCCTATGGTGGAGGGTTTAAAAAAACTTGAATATTCTTTTTCTGTGGAGTCGTAAATACTTGATATCAAATATACCTTTGCTTTGGCAGTTATGAAGATATCAAACTAGAAGCCTAACCCATGCAACACAAGGGTTAACTGCACGGAATTCCGAAATTTCCGTTCTCGCTTCCTCAAAGTGGCTTTAAAGCTGCTCGTACTGCATCAATCGATCTGAACGAATTTTCGAAATTGAATTGCAATACACGTTTAATTGAATTAAATTATGAGCGTTTGCATTTTTGAAGGGTAGCCCATAGGACTGTTTACGCCAGTAAAAACATACACATATAAACCGTGTGCAGCCATGCGTGCTATCTGTGATCAGTCAATCCAATTATTTGCAAAATTTTGTCACATAAATAACTACGAGCGCGGAGAGATCGATTAGAGTGGTCGTTTGTAAGATACGGAAGCAGACCGTCCATGTCATGTGAAACGAGCTGATCACCGGCTGATTGTTTGTTCCCTTAGCAAGCTGGCCCCTGAAATTCATTGTCGTTCAGTCTTTCTCTCACAAAACGATGTTTTCACTTCATTCATGCCCATTTCATGTTTCACCTGTCGTCACCGATGATGGAATACAACTACCCAAATGTCATATATTATGTGGCCGACTTTGTACTGCTACCGTTGCTGCCTTTGTCATTCCAAAATCGCCATGAGTGAATGGAGAGCAGGACACGAAAAAAGGAACTTGTCAAAATATTGTTTCGCCAGGGGCAGGGTACAAAGTAAGCAAGACAGTAGTAACACGGTGCGCTAGTCAACATACAGCTCACACCGTAAATGAAAACATTGAATGAATGAATGCATGGATGAATCGCAAGACGGATGGAATGGAGATATGTATTGGTATTCATTCGCTACAATTGCAACCTTAAATGCTGTTCGTACTGGAACTATTTCTCATTCTGCGACAGTCAGAGATCAGCTCAAGCAGATATGGGGATATTGAACAGTTTCGGCTACATTCAAAAGCACAGCGAAGACCCTCGAGTCACCATTGCGTCCTGCATGTAACAGTCGCCGTAAACTCTAAGTTTAATGAATGTACGTGTCATCGGCAAAGTTTAAACTGTCGTCGTACAAACTATAGGTGTTAATTGAATATGTTTTGCATAAATTGTTCGGTGCCGTTTTGTTTGCTTACTGATACCAGCAGGTATGAAGTCTGATATGCATGAGGAAGGTAGACCACCTGTGCCTGTAACCATTGCTCGGGCAGCCTGGTCGAACAATTGTTTCTGGGTAAACCTAAAGCTGAATGAGTTGACGAATGTATCTTTGCATTGTAAAGCTTCTATTTTAACCAGCACAAAGGGCGACATACATATTCCTTATATACACAGCAATTAGGCAAGTACGTCTCTCCAGGGAAGCTATCTGCAGTATTCTTCACTGATGCTTTTTGCAGGAGACGGTGCAGAAAATGAAAAATGAAATGCATCATGTTTGTTGTTCGTCGCATGCAGGGCAATGTCAGGTAATGTCAACAAAAATCTTGACGCAGCAAGTCTAACATTATATCCTAATGCAATCGTAAAAAATGTTTTCACAAACCTTTTTTAGGGAATAAGTAGGAACTTGTCTTATAACAAAAACAAGTAAAAGCGTGCTAAGTTCGGCCGGGCCGAATCTTTGGAACCCACCACCATGAATTCTGCGCAAATTTTATATAAACTAAATTTAGTTGAAGGGCATAACTTTATTCTACATACCACACTTCTGTCAATACAGCAAAAATTAAAGCTTCTAGGAAGCGAACAAGGATAATCGACAGACTGGTTTATATGGGAGCTATTGACTGATTTGGACCTTACTTGGCACAGTTGTTGGAAGTCGTCACCGAACACCGCATGCAAAATTTCAGGACAAAAATTGCGGCTAGTAAAGGTTTAAGAAGTCAAATCGATGATCGGATTAAATGGGAGCTATATCAGGTTAAAGACCGATTTGGACCGTACATACCACAGTTGTTGAAAGTCACAACAGAACACTACATGCAAACTTTCAAATCGGACGAAATTTGTGGCTTCCAGGGGATCAAGAAGTCAAATCAAAGATCGGATTATATGGGAGCTATATCAGGTTAAAGACCGATTTGCGAGTCATAACAAAACACTATGTGCAAAATTTCAGTTAAATCGGATGGAAATTGCGGCTTACAGGGGCTCAAGAAGTCAAATCCGGAGATCGGTTTATATGGGAGCTATATCTAAATGTGAACAGTTATGGCCCATTTGCAAACCTGCATCAATATTACGTAACTGTGCAAAGTTTCAAGCGGCTAGCTTCACGCGTTCCACCGCTATCGTGATTCAGAATGTCAAAACAATCCTGAATATAAATACTTTGTGGGGTCGCAGATCCATATAATTCTAGGTGTTACAAACGGAATGACTAGGTGGGTATACCTATGGTGGTGGGTATAACAAGTGTTCCATTCATATGTGATCACTGCTCACCCTGAAATGGCTGCTAAGTCGATTTGGTCATGTTCGACCATCTGTGTGCCGTCATGAATCCCATTATATTTGACAAGTTTGTTTATAAGTCCATATCACCTTCAAAAAAGTGACCCCAAAAGAAGTAAAATTGACCACGAATTGGCGCTTAAGATTTTTCTGTCCCGTTTGGCATACCCAATTCCTTATTATACCCACCACCGAACGATGGGGTATATTCATTTTGTCATTCCGTTTGCAACACATCGAAATATCCATTTCCGACCTTATCTATATGTATATATATTCTTGATCAGCGTAAAAATCTAAGGCGATCTAGCCATGTCCGTCCGTCTCTCTATTGAAATAACGCTACAGTCTTTAAAAACAGAAATATTGAGCTGAAATTTTGCACAGATTCTTTTTTATCCATAAGCAGGTTAAGTCCGAAGATGGGCTATATCGGACTATATCTTCATATAGCCCCCATAGAGACCGATCCGCCGATTCAGGGTCTTAGGCCCATAAAAGCCACATTTATTATCCGATTTTGCTGAAATTTGGGACAGCGAGTTGTGTTAAGGGTTTCGGCATCCTTCGCCAATTTGGCCCACATCGGTCCAGATTTGGATATAGCTGCCATATAGACCGATCCGCCGATTTATGGTCTTAGGCCCATAAAATGCGCATTTATTACTCGATTTCGCCCATATTTGGAACAGTGAGTTGTGTTAGGCCCTTCGACATCCTCCTTTAATTTGGCTCAGATCGGTTCAGATTTGGAAATAGCTGCCATGTAGACTGATCTCTCGATTTAAGGTATTGGGCCCATAAAAAGCGCATTTATTGTCCGATTTCGCCGAAATTTGAGAAAGTGAGTTGCGTGAGGCTCTTCGACAATTTTTTTCAATTTGGCTCAGATCAGTCCAGATTTGGATATAACTGCCATATGGACCGATCTCTCCATTTAAAATCTTTGCCCCATAAAAGGCACATTTAAAATTCGTTTTCGCTGAAATTTGACACAGTGACTTATGTTAGGCTTTTCGACATCCGTGTCGTATATGGTTCCGATCGGTCTATATTTGGGTATGGCTACCAAAATGACCAATATTTTGTTTTACAAAATTGAACAATTACTTGTACTTATTAGGCCATTCAATACCGAGTCAAATTGAGTCACTCAAGTATGGCTACGATAGTGTTATCCATTAGACGGTTGATGATCTGCATCTGTTTCCAGTGGAGCGGCTGATCTAAAGCCTGAAAGTAGGCTAAGAATGGACTCCAAAGACACAACAGCTGCGGTGGTGGTATCAGGCCGTAGTACGTTGTCTGCTACTGAGACCTCGACTGGTGGAGCGGCTGCTCCAGGCTCCTCTAGTTGACAGACGACTGGTCAGCAGGGACTTTTGACGAAGAACCTATTCTATCTTCGCATGTCTACAATTTGCCTAGACTATCAGCCTTCCCCGGTAAACCAGCACGCTTTTTAAGAGGTTGGAATAATAGAAGGCGCATCGCTTGCAGGTATATTGAGAGGCTTGGTGCGAATGATCCTTAGAAGCTCACTGTTAGCTACCTAAATTGGGCTCGGGGATTCGCTGCACAGACAACCCCAAAGCCTACACGTCCAGATTCGGAAACTGCACCGCAGTCAACCAAAAGGCTGCGGTCCCCTGGAGGGTATCCCATGCCTTAAAGAACTAGGGCAAACAATAGTAAGATGGGTCCAAGAACCTTTGCTAATATTGCTAGGGACAGTTTGGTAATGCCAGTTGTCTACAAGGGAGAAGAGCAGGGCTGCACACCTAGAAATAATTGGAGTGGTATAGTCAATGGACTCTCATCAGTATACTCCGATGTCCTTGCGGAATTTCCAGGGTCTCCTCCAGTTTGTGACGATGCAGACTGGTATCGGGGCCGATACAAACTATTTACCTTCGGGGATCAACGCTCAATTGAAATGTATCGTGGATTCAACAAGTTGAAACTGAAGGCCTATAAGGCGATGGGGTTGGGGAATCAGAAGACGACTCGGCAGTTGTTGATGAACACTCGCCCGAGGAACTATCGCGTATGTCAGGCGGATTGCAGGAGAATGAAAATCCACCTGTCACAATCGAGGTAGGAGGGGAAGGCATCGAAAAGGGAACCGACAAACCCTGTCTGGGTGGGTTATCCAACTGGACTGTGTTCAAGGTGATCGCCAGCGGGGAAGGACCAAGTCAAAAAGGAGGAATCGTCCACACCGCAAGTGTCCAGTGTTCTGAAGAAAAGCGGTTCAACTGCTTTCTCAACTGCCCTTGGATTTGTACGGAGGCTCATCATGACAACTTCTAACGAATCTTGTGACGGTGAACTCCTGGCGGAATCAGGGGGCTTACGCAGCAGTGGTGGAAGTTCTGAATCCTGAATATGGTCTGGTTTCTGTATATAAATCTTCACTAATGTAAGGTCACTTCTGCGGAACTAAAGGTCCTCCTGATGGAAGGGGGATTTATCGCGGTTTTTATCCAGTAAATATGAGAGTGCGGATGAACGGTTCGTGGACTAAGAACTCCGTGATTTAAGCTACTCAAGGGTACGGGGAATGGAAGACACAGAGCCTATATTCTTGCGAAGAGTAGTCTAAATATTTTTCTTCTTCCGTCTCTTTGCACTGAAGATTCAGTAGTAGCCAGCCTTGAAATAGATGAGTTGCATTACTGGCTGGCTTCCCTATTATGGCACACGTTTCAGAGATGCCGCCTTCAAGTCTTAAGCTGCTATTTGAAGCCGCTTCCGCAGGGAAAAAGAGTCTCATTGTGGGAAGTGATGTTAATCCACATCAACGACTATGGGAAGTTCGGATGTCAAAGAAAGGGGTGTGCTGCTTATCGAATATATTATAAGTTGCCATCTGGCGATTTGTATCGGAAGAATTTAGAGCAAGAATATGCGACTGGGATGTGTTGGATGACCACAGCTTCTCTGATCATCGTTATATTAGTTTCAGCCTTGGAAAAATACTGCAGAAGTGGTCCCTCGGCTAAACAGAAACAAATAAAAAGGCGTTAAGTTCGGCCGGGCCGAACTTTGTTTCCACCTCGGGTATGTATGAAAACCACCTTTCATCAAAATCCGGTGAATATTGCATACTTTATGTCAAAAAGCAGTTATATCGAAATATGTTCCGATTTGAACCAAATACTAATAAGTACAAGTCATTGTTCAATTGTGTATAACAAAATATTAGTCTTTTTATACCCTCCACCATAAGATGGGGGGTATACTAATTTCGTCATTCTGTTTGTAACTACTCGAAATATTCGTCTGAGACCCCATAAAGTATATATATTCTTGATCTTCGTGACATTTTATGTCGATCCAGCCATGTCCGTCCGTCTGTCCGTCCGTCCGTCTGTCTGTCGAAAGCACGCTAACTTCCGAAGGAGTAAAGCTAGCCGCTTGAAATTTTGCACATATACTTTTTATTAGTGTAGGTCGGTTGGTATTGTAAATGGGCCATATCGGTTCATGTTTTGATATAGCTGCCATATAAACCGATCTTAGGTCTTGACTTCTTGAGCATCTAGAGTGCGCAATTCTTATCCGATTGGGATGAAATTTTGCATGACGTGTTTTGCTATGATATCCAACAACTGTGCCAGGTATAGTTCAAATCGGTCAATAACCTGATATAGCTGCCATATAAACCGATTTTGGGTCTTGAATTCTTGAGCTTCTAGAGTGCGCAATTCTTATCCGATTGAAATGGAATTTCGCACGACGTGTTTTGTTATGCTACCCAACAACCAAATCGGATACCCAACAACTGTGCCAAGTATAGTTCGAATCGGTAAAGAACCTGATATAGCTGCCATATAAACCGATCTTGGGTCTTGACTTCTTGAGCCTCTAGAGTGCGCAATTCTTATCCGATTGGGATGAAATTTTACACGACGTGTTTTGTTATTATATCCAACAATTGTGCCAAGTATGGTTCAAATCGGTTCATAACCTGATATAGCTGCCATATAAACCGATCTTGGGTCTTGAATTCTTGAGCTTCTAGAGTGCGCAATTCTTATCCGATTGAAATGGAATTTCGCACGACGTGTTTTGTTATGCTACCCAACAACCAAATCGGATACCCAACAACTGTGCCAAGTATAGTTCGAATCGGTAAAGAACCTGATATAGCTGCCATATAAACCGATCTTGGGTCTTGACTTCTTGAGCCTCTGGAGGGCACAATTCTTATCCGATTTGAATGAATTTTTGCACGAAGTATTTCGTTATGATATCCAACAACTGTGCCAAGTATGGTTGAAATCGGTCCATAACCTGATATAGCTGTCATATAAACAGATCTGGGGATTTGACTTCTTGAGCTTCTAGAGGGCGCAATTCCTATCCGATTTGGCTGAAAATTTGCATGACGTATTTTATTTTTACTTTCAACAACTGTGTCAAATAAGGTTCAAATCGGTTCATAACCTGATATAGCTGCCATATAAACCGATCTGGGATCTTGACTTCTTGACCCCTAGAGGTCGCAATTATTATCCGATATGCCTGAAATTTTGTACGATGGATCCTCTCATGACCATCAACAAACGTGTTTATTATGGTCTGAATCGGTCTATAGCCCGATACAGATCCCATATAAATCGTTCTCTCTATTTTACTTCTTGAGCCCCAATGGGCGCAATTCTTATACGAATTGGCTGAAATTTTACACAGGTCTCCAACATATAATTTAATTGTGGTCCGAACCGGACCATATCTTGATATCGTTTTAATAGCAGAGCAAATCTTTTCTTATATCCTTTTTTCCTAAGAAGAGATGCCGGGAAAAGAACTCGAAAAATGCGATCCATGGTGGAGGGTATATAAGATTCGGCCCGGCCGAACTTAGCACGCTTTTACTTGTTTTGCTTTATATGGAACAACAGTTTCCTTGGAATATTTATTTTCGAAGATCTTTTAGTTAAATACCATGCTAACTTGACTAAGAGTTTAACAATATAAGTGCCTTTATCTGAATCCCATATGATCTTTATTAGTCTAAGAATTTAAGTTTGGATGTAAGGTGTACTCCATTCTTAAAATACTTCATTTCAGCCCGATATTCTCATTATGTCTGATTTAGTGGTGTTTTCGGGGGAGAGGTGGTCCCCCAGATACTTGGCCTTGAAAATATCAGCATCGTGCTCTTCTCTCAAATACCATTTATTTAAACCCCATATTAGCATTGGCTTAAGAGGAGTTTACAGGATGAGGCGTCCCCCAAAATAGGTTATCAAATTCGTTTTCTAATCTCAAATACTTTTCATTTGAGCCACATATTGGCATGGTCAAAAATTTTTTCCCTTTGGGGGTGTTTTGGTCCCGAAAATGGGTATCAATTCTTGCTCTACCCCCCAATACCTTTCATTTAAGCTCCATATGACATGGTCGGTAAATATGACCGATTTAGGGGTGGTTTGCGGATTGGGGTGATCACCCAAACACTAAGCCCCAAAAATATATCAGCAACGTGCTCTATTCTATATATTATTTATTTGAACCCCATATTGCCATTGCCCTTTGAGGAAACCCCATATTGATTGGTTATCAAATTCGTTTTCTAATCTCATTTAAACTCCTTATTGCAAAAGTCTTCAAATATGTCCGGTTTGTGGTATTGGCCCTAAAAACTATGAATATTTAGCTCCAATCTCTTTTGGACCCAAATTGTCTTGGTGAGCAAATACGTCCTATTTGGGGGTTGTTATGGTGGTGGGACGTCCGCTAGACAGTTGTCGCCTAATGTTGATATCAGATACGTGGTCTTCTCTCACATACCTTTAATTTGAACCATATATTTCCATAGTCTGGGTGTTTTGGGGGATGGGCGGCCACTCAGTGAGTTGGCCTTGAAAATATATATCGGATTCGTGTTCCACTTTAAAAACCCTCTTGTTTGAGCTTCATATTGCAAGAGTCAGAAAATATTTACTATTTGGGTGGTGTTGTGGGGGTGGGGTGGCCCCATAGACACTTTTCCCGAATATCGATATCAAAGTCGTGCTTTACTCCCAAATACCTTTCATTTGAGCCCCATATGGCTATGGTCGTAAATGTGTCCCATTTGGGGAATGTTTTTGGATATCAGATTCGTATTCTACACTCAAATACCTTTTATTTAAGCCCCATATTCCCATGGTCAGTAAATAAGTCAAGTTTGGGGGGTGTTTTGGGGAAGGGGTGGACCCCCAGAAACGCGATCGTACATTTGGATATCAGATTCATATTCTATTCGCAAATACCTTTCATTTGAGTCCCATATTGCCATGGTTGGTAAATATGTCCGATTTAGGGGTGTTTTGGGGCTTGGGGTGGTCCCCCTAACTCTTGGTCCGACATTTGGATATCAGATACGTTTTCTTATCCTAAATACCAGTCATTTGAGTTCCATATTGTCGGACAGCCCCCTAGGTACCCCATCCGAAATTTGGATACCAAATTTTTATTTTTAGGGTACTATTGGGTTGCCCAAAAAGTAATTTTCGGTAATATATATATATATATATATATATATATATATATATATATATATATATATATATATATATATATATATATATATATATATATATATATATATATATATATATATATATATATATATATATATATATATATATATATATATATATATATATATATATATATATATATATATATATATATATATATATATATATATATATATATATATATATATATATATATATATATATATATATATATATATTACCGAAAATTACTTTTTACTTACTTTATACATATATATATATATATATATATATATATATATATATATATATATATATATATATATATATATATATATATATATATATATATATATATATATATATATATATATATATATATATATATATATATATATATATATATATATATATATATATATATAATTTCAACGGCCATTCTTCTTTCTGTCAGTTATCAGCTGTTACTTTTAGCTTGCTTTAGAAAAAAAGTGCGCGAAATTTTGTTTACATTTGTTTGTTTGGCGTCAATTTTAATATGGGTACCACATGTATTGAAAGAAATTCATTTAACAAACCGAATTAACGCTTGTGATATGCACCTTAAACGCAATGAATTCGATCAGTTTTTAAAACAAATCATAACTGGAGATGAAAAATGGATTGTTTACAACAACGTTAGTCGAAAACGATCATGGTCCAAGCATGGTGAACCAGCTCAAACCACTTCAAAGGCTGATATCCACCAAAAGAAGGTTATGCTGTCTGTTTGGTGGGATTGGAAGGGTGTGGTATATTTTGAGCTGCTTCCAAGGAACCAAAACGATTAATTCGGATGTTTACTGTCAACAATTGGACAAATTGAATACAGCCATCAAGGAGAAGCGACCAGAATTGGTCAATCGTAAAGGTGTCATATTCCACCAGGACAACGCTAGACCGCACACATCTTTGGTCACTCGCCAAAAACTGAGTGAGCTTGGCTGGGAACTTTTGATGCATCCACCATATAGCCCTGACCTTGCACCATCAGACTACTATTTATTTCGATCTTTGCAGAACTCCTTAAATGGTAAAACTTTCGGCAATGATGAGGCTATAAAATCGCACTTGGTTCAGTTTTTTGCAGATAAAGGCCAGAAGTTCTATGAGCGTGGAATATTAAATTTGCCAGGAAGATGGCAAAAGGTTATCGAACAAAATGGCAATTATATATTTGATTAAAGTTCATTCTAAGTTTTATTAAAAATGCATTTACTTTCTTTTAAAAAATCCGCAATTACTTTTTAGGCAACCCAATACATCTGTGGCCTCTAAGCTAATAAAGATTCTGTCTTGAAACAGAAATTGTGTCTGAGCCGAAATTCCTTTGGGCGATAAGACCCTGATGATGTATCGCTAGTTGACTTACAAGCTGTGTCTGATATACTGGTTCCTTGGCTTAGGGAGATATACTCTGCTTGTATCAGCATGTCGTACATACCTAAGAGATTGAGGGACACGAAGGTCATTTTTATTCCGAAAGCGGAATAACCTTACCACACGAAGGCGAAAGATTTCCGTCCTATTAGTCTGTCATCCTTTATGCTGAAAACTCTTGAGTGGTTCATAGAAACATATCATAGGGCAATGATCCCCGGAGATATATAGTAAAGGCAAATCCACTAAAACAGCCCTCCACGACCTAGTCGGCTACATTGAGGTTTCTCTCGCTGTCAAGGAATATATTAAGTTGCCCAAAAAGTAATTGCGGATTTTTCATATAGTCGGCATTGACAAATTTTTTCACAGCTTGTGACTCTGTAATTGCATTCTTTTTTCTGTCAGTTATCAGCTGTTACTTTTAGCTTGCTTTAGAAAAAAAAGTGTAAAAAAAGTATATTCATTCATCCTAAGTTTTATTAAAAATGCATTTACTTTCTTTTAAAAAATCCGCAATTACTTTTTGGGCAACCCAATACAATGGAATTTCTTGACATTGACGGTACTTTGTAAATCCGACATAAATCAAAAGAAGTTGGAGTTTCTATGCATCAACTCTACCGTAGAAAGTTTATTAATAACTTACTTGCTAAAAGATGCTTTACGGCAGGCTTGGGATCTGTGGATCTTAAAATATGGGTCAGCAGAGGAACACCTCAAGGAGGTGTACTGTCTCCCCTATTTTGGACTATATTATTGCCTCTGGAAGAAAAAGGTGTAAAAGTGGTAGCATATATTAATGATGTGGCTTTTAATGTTAGGGGAAATTTTCCCAGTACTTCAAGAGATTTATTTTAGGAAGCTCTACATGTAACATCAATGTGGACTACCAAAATGGTCTGGGCGCGAATCCGTGCAAGACAAAAGTGGTTCTTTTCAGCAGGAGATACAAGTTTCCTACAGTGGCACCCGTCTCTTTGGGAGGAGAGAATGTTCCATTTACAGAAAGCGCAAAATACCTGGATGTTTGGCTGAACAGTTAATTGAACTTTTAATTAAACCTTTTGGGAAGGGCAATAATGGCCACTTTTGCTCTATACAACTGCAAGAGAGCCATGGGCAAAAGTTGGGGTTTTAGACGGCGCTTCGAAAGTCCACCTACTGCTCAAAAGTCAACCGGATCCAAAGGATATCTTGTTCGTGCATCACAGCCGCACTGGGGACGACACCATCTGATGCACTAAATTTAATGCTACATCTGGACATTGTGGCGTGACAATTTGCTGCGACCACTGCCGTGTGGTTAAGGGAATTTTCTCTTTGGTTCTGTTGCGGCTACGGACACTGTATTATCCTTGATACAATGTCCGATGTTCTAGGCAGTGTGGAGTGCCCCCTGCCTGAGCCGCTTTTTGACGAAAAGTACTGTACCACTATTTCTGAAAGAGCAGATTGGAACTACAATACGATATCCCTGTTATGGAAATTACATAGACTTCTATACGGATGTGGGATATAGAGAAGGTTACCCGACCAGTGCAGTGTCAGTATCAAGCGGAGATCCTTGCAATCAACGAAGTGATGGAATAGCTAAAATATAATGACATAACGATGATTGGCCTTAATATCTTCTCAGACACCCAGACAGCAATTAGGTCCCTGGAGTACATATTACTGAACACAATAGCCGCCACGACTGTCGCAGATCTCTTAATGAGATGGCGAAACAATTCACCTGTTCTGGGTGCCAGGCTACAGAGATATCCCAGGAAATTGTTAATCGGACGAGCTTGCGAGATTAGGAACTACCCTACACATTCCAGGGATATTGGAATCTCTGGGTATGCCCTTAGCTACATTAAAGCGTAGTTTTCAGGACCAGGCAAAGAGGCGGCTGTGAGCATTCCAAAACTATGTGGCCTAATCTAGACTTCAAGAGGACGACCGCTTTGCTGTCACTGGCAAGAACAGACGTCTCAGTCATTATGTCCGTCATGACAGGTCACTGTCTAATCGGAAAACATGCTGACAGTCTGAAGCCAGTAACGACTTTAGCAGAAGCTATGAGGACATCGAAGAAGAAGAGATTATGTTGTTGTTGTTGTAGCAATGTGTTCTACACTGAGGTGGCAGCCCTTGCCGATGAAGTACTCCATCGGGTCAATCCGGGATTATAGAATACCTTATGTGTATGTGTCCTGCACTGGCAGTCAGAAGAAGTTCTACTTTAGGTGCTCATTTCTTTCAGAACCTGTCTGATTTTGCGGATGTAAACGTTCGCAAGTTATTGGGCTTTTTAAAGCTATCTGGATGTTTCAACGGTAGGAACTAGAAGGCATCTTCCTTCTTGTCTGTGGTATCACAATGGACGGAAACGTCTAAGTTAGGCTAATGGCCTACTGTCATTCGGTTGGTCAACATTTCTTGGTTCTGAATCAAATGTGTACGTTTGAGTAATTAAAGCCTTTCAAAGAAAACGCTCTAACCAAAGACGAAACGCGTCCCACAGTAGTTGGTGTGTGTTGCGGTCTCTGGCTTTGCTCTTCAATTTGCAAAGAAAATCGCCGATCGTTGAGGTCGTCTCGAAAGAGAGACAAACAACAATTGTGAAATTAAATGATCTTGCAGGGAAAAAACTTGAAAAATGAAAACTCTTCTAGTCGACCGATATATACTGCCGGATGTAACTGTATCCATAAGCGTAGAAACGCCTCTGGGAGGTGGGTCTAAGGGTCGTATTTTTTCAACATGTTTTCTCACTAATGGACACGAGCCTTTTTTGAGCGATTGTCGAATTGTACGGAGTGTAACGAGAATAAACTTTTATTACGGCAAGGTGCTCATGTAATATTAAATAAAGGCTGGTGACCAAGGATGCTTCTGTCTCACGGTATGTCATATGATGATCTTGCATTATAAGTTCACAGAATTAGAATTTGAGCGAGCGTCGGCCACGATTGAATTCGATATACCAGTTTTTCACAGATCTATACGATGGTGCTTAGTCGCCATATAATGATAGAAGTTCCTCAATGTACTCTTGTCGTGATAATCCTCATCGAAAGGTGTGAAAAATGGTAACACGAAAACGTTCCAAGTTAATTCCATTTGTTTGTCCAATTAATGTTTTCAAGTCACTGTAAACAATACATATGACAGTCTTAGGTCGAAAATGTCCGATTATGCTAGAAAATGCCAAACCTTACAAAGGCCATTTCAGATTGCACCCTGAAGCATTTAGAGTTGAATAGGCCAGAAACATATATAGCAGTCTACGTATGTGTACCAAGTTGTATCGAAATCGGGGGTGCGCGTTATACAGCGCGCTTTTCGCTAATTTGCATATTTAAATGTTTTCAATGTTTAACTAGAAATTTAATTGAAAATTCCGAAAGTTTCAATAATTTTTTTTATTGAATGAATTAAAACATTCATTAATAATAATAAAAATATTTGAATAACTTCTTTAATCGAAAATCTTTTCATGCATCTTTTGCAAAAACTGCAATTGATATTATCATTTTGAATTAAAAAATTAATTGGATCTACCAATTTCGAGATTGAGACCGATTTTTGTTTTTTTCTTGTGTGTACCAAAATTCGTAGCTCAAACTTAATTAACAAAGAAAGTATCAAATAATACGAATTGCGCCACAAAACGTACTATTAACGTACTTCCGATACGATTTTGGAATTTCGCTTCTTAATTTGCGCCCAACCCTATACGCGTAGTCCTTATCGTTCGTGCTTGGAAAATGTTTACCATTACCTCCTATTGGTAGTTTTTAGTACCCACACGTACGAATATCACCAAACCCCGTCTTATCTCATGCCTCCGACCCAAGACCAACATTCGTGCAAAATTTCATGATTATAGCCAGCCATTTGGGCTGGACAATAATCTATTTAATTAATAGAGAAGACATATTTACTAATTTCTGCACTACACTGCGTTATTTGCCAAACCGTTTTCCGTTGGTATGTTGTATTTAAATCGTATTAATTGCGAAAAACGCATCTAAGATACAATTGCCACATTAACCAACCTCGACCACCCTGCTTATTAGCTGTAATTTATCCAATGCATTTATTTTTGTCTAATGGCAGACATTCTGTCTGTGTTTACATGACACCTATATCAGGCTATGAACCGATTTGAACCATACTTGGCACAGTTGTTGGATATCGGATAAGATTGAAATTGAGGCTCAGGAAATTAAGACCCAAGATCGGTTAATATGACAGCTATATCAAACATGGACTGATTTAAACCATACTTAGCGCAGTTGTTGGAAGTGATACCAAAACACCACGTGCAAACGTTCAGTCAAATCGGACCAAAATTGCGCCCTCTAGAGACTCAGGAAGTCAAAACCCAAGATCGGTTTATATGGCAGCAATATCAAAACATGGATCGATATGGCCCATTTACAATCCCAACCGACCTACACTAATAAAAATAATTTGTGCAAAATTGCAAATGGGTAGCTCTACTCGTTCAAAAGGTCTTAGATGCATATTTCGAGGTGTTACAAATAGAATGACGAAATTAGTATACCCCCATCCTATGGTGGGGGGTCATTTATTTATTTTTGGGGCATTCATCGTAGAAAGCGTTGTTTTCATTAAAAACTTTACTTGCATGAAAAAGCAAATTAAATTTGTGCTGCTTATGTTCCATTTTTGATGCTAAACAAGAAGCGCATTTTAGATCTTTAAACAATCGCATTTAAGTGGGACATCGCCCACAAAAATCGTGAAGAAATCATCAGTTGCATGCGGAAGCAAATGTGCATGCTAATGTCACAATAGTTTTACTTACACTATTGCATTCAGAGGTGCAATATTTTTTGCTGGGATTGTTACACGTATCAAAATACAACGGCTGCGTAGGCTAGGAATGTTGTCAGAATGGATGAAGAAGCTCCAGCAAAGAAGTCTTTTGAATGCAAACACGGTGGTATGCGCTAACCGGGAGACACCACGAAACTTGGTGTCAAAGATTACAAAATGAGCGCAGAAGATCGAGGCGCTTGGAACGTTAGGCTAGCGAAGCAAATGTTCTGTCATAGCCAGTTAAAGTATGGCTATAGTTAAAGGAAGATATTAAAAAAATCAAAGAAAAACAAGTTGTTCACCCTTTGAGGACGAGAGTTACACGCTTGGCAAAGTTTTGATTTTATTGGTACTCGTTCTTAGAAAAGTTCTATTTACTAAATAAAATGTCGCCAAAATTATGAAAATGTTGCTCCTTCTCTGAACGCAATATAGTTACCCAATTTTCGATTGAAATATTTCAAATTTTTTGTGATGTTAAAAATATTCTTTATAGAGAACTAGCTGAACCGGGCCTGCTCCGCTTCGCCTTCTTTTACTTTATATGGAACAAAATTTTCCTTGGAATATTTATTTTCGACGATTAAAGAGCTTTTAGTGAGATACCATGCTACGAAAATAGTATATCGCTTGACTAACAGTTTAACAATATAAGTGCCTTTATCGGAATCCCATATGATCTTTATTGCTCTACGAATTAAAGTTTGGATGTAAGGTCTACTCATTCTGATGTCTGATTTAGGAGTGTTTTCGGGGGTGAGGTGGTCCCCTAGACACTTGGCCCTGAAAAATATCAGCGTCATGCTTGGTTCTCAAATACCATTTATTTGAACCCCTTATTACCATTGATTTAAGGCGAGTTTACGAGATGAGGCGTCCCCCAAACACATCGCCCCAAAATAGGTTATCAAATTCGTTTTCTCATCTCAAATATCTTTCATTTGAGCCACATATTGGCATGGTCGAAAAATTTTTTCCCTTTGGGGGGTGTATTGGGGAAGGGTTTATGCCCTAAATATATGATCCTACATTTGGATATCAAATTCGTATTCTACTCCAAAATGCATTTATTTGAGCCCCATATTGCGATGGTCAGTAAAAATTGCTGTTTGTGGGGTTTTTGGAAAAGGGGTAGACCCCAGAAAATTGGTCCCGAAAGTGGGTATCAATTCTTGCTCTACCGCCCAATACCTTTCATTTAAGCTCCACTTTGACATGGTGGGTAAATATGCCCGATTTAGGGGTGTTTTGGAGATGGGGGTGGTCCCCCAAACACTAAGCCCGGAAAATATATCAGCCACGTGCTCTATTCTTATATTTCATTTATTTGAACCCCATATTGCCATTGGCCTCAAAATTGGATATCAAATTCGTTTTCTAATCTCATTTAAACTCCTTATTGCATAAGTTGTCAGATATGTCCGGTGTGGGGTATTGGCCCTAAAAACTATAAATATTTAGTTCCAATTTTTTTAAGACCCAAATTGTCTTGGTGAGCATATACTTCCTATATGGGGTTGTTGCGGCGGTGGGACGTTTCCTAGACAGTTGGTCCCTAATATTTAGATCAGATACGTGGTCTACTCCCAAATACTTTTAATTTGAGCCCCATATTTCCAAAGATGGCAAACATGACCGGTTTGGTGGGTGTTTTGGGGGATGGGCGTTCACTTAGCACCATATCTGGTGATGTGCATTAGCATCACTTCCTACAATGTGGCTGTTGTTCCCTGCTAAAGCGGCTTCAACCAGCAACTTAAGGCTTGAAGGCGGCATCTCTAAATCGTGTGCCATATAAAGGGAAGCCAGCCAGTAATGAGACTTATTTATTTCAAGGCTGGCTACTACTAAATCTTCAGTGCTTATTATCGGAAGAGGAAAAACATTTAGAAATATCGGGTGGACCCTGTCCTTATAAACTGGAGACCCATGACAAAAATATATGGGCCTAATAAATATAAGAGTATATAGATATAAGTGGCACAGGGCACGGCGCAGGGGGAAGTTAATCGCCACTGACCATCATAAATGATCTATTACGGATGCTGACTGAGGAGAGATTTGAGCCCGTGTGCTACGCAGACGATGTTGTAATACTTCTAAAGGGTAATGATCCGAACCAGATATACAGAGAAGCCGAAACGGTTTTGCAGATGGCACACAGTTGGGCCAGGAGTCTAAATGTTAACACAGAGAAGACTGAAATCTCCCTGTTCACGAGGAAGATGAAGGTCACGCACCACGTTTCTTCAATAGAACGATTTCGATATCTGACAAGGTCAAATACTTAGGTGTGAGGAACGTTCCGAGAAGGTTCACAGATGTTGGGCGCTATGAAGGCGGGCCGTAGGCTTGAAATGGTGCCTGATTTGGAGGATAGTCCACTAGACCTTCATGAGCGTAATTAGACCGATACTGACTTACGCCTCAGTTGTTTGGTGGGCTGCGATGGAAAAAAAGTGCAACGTTAGGATAGTACAACATGTTCAGAGAACTTGTTGTCCTTGCATAGGCGGAGCGATGATGACCACGCCCACTAAGGCACTGGAAACTATTCCAGATATCCGACTCATAGCAGTCACTTAAGGCGGTGTGAGAATGGATAGAATATAGGAGCAGGTATAGCGATATAATTAAGGTGACGATAGAAAACCCGGATGGATCGGAAGAGGTTTCCGATCGGATACCAAAACTGACACTTGAAGTAGAGTGTGATGCACTGCTGCCACAGGCACACTCTACGATTGATGGAACTCTGGTATTGCCATCTGAGGGATCATGCAATACAGATGGATCAAAGCTAGAGGACAGAGTGGGCCTGGGGGTCTTCATTTAGAACCCAGGGTCTGAGATCTGTTTTAGACTGCCTGAGCATAATACGATCCTGCAGTCAAAGATCCGGGCGATCGCGGAATTCGTGAGGTGGTGTGGTGCTAAAGAGAGGACGTCGACATCTTTATGGACAATAAATTGAATGCTGGAGGACGTCCGTCAATAAGCTTGGATAAGACGAAGTCTTTCGGGTCGACGCTGTTCGAGATAAGGGCGTTAGCGACGAATGTGCATGTAACCCTGTGGAACAGCGAAGCCGTCGGTAGGACAGCGAAAATCCTATGCGGTTATCCAGATCGTGAGAAGACGAAGGTATCAGTGAAAGGAAGTAAGAAAGAGATCAGTAAAGCTTTACGAACTCACTTATGCAAAATCGGTGCGGCAAGTGATAGCTTGTGTAAGGCGTGCGGGCATATGATGAGACGTTGGAGCATTTCCTATGTCATTTCCCGGCTTTTGGGACTAAGAGTTACCGACAATTAGGTGGTGACACAATACCTGACATGAACCAATATAGGGGCGTGGCATGGAATACGATTAAGGATTTTGAAAGTAGAACAGAATTCCTGACTTAGATTTTCTTTTCGAATTTACTTTTTTATATTTAGTGCACATAAGCCGAGTACTGGAGTAATGAAAATGCAAATTATGCCCATGAATATTCCACTAAGTAACAGGGGAGTAATATCATTGCCAATATTACTAAATACATTCCCATAAATGTTAAAAAAGCTTTCATTAAATGCATCCAAATCCACATTATCATCAACTGCTATATTATCGCCCTACTGTGGAGGCCACCGTAGCGCAGAGGTTAACATGTCCGCCTATGATGCTGAACGCCTGGGTTCGAGTCTTGGCGAGATAGAGGGACACGAAGGTCATTTTCATTCCGAAAGCAGAAAAACCTTACTACACGAAGGCGAAAGATTTTTGTCCTATTAGTCTGTCATACTTTATGCTGAAGACTCTTAAAAGGTTGTTAGAAACATACCTTTATGCAGAGATCCCTGGAGATCGCCTGTCGCCAGCATGTATATAGTAAAGCAAATCCGCTGAAACAGCCCTTCACGACCTAGTCGGCTACATAGAGTGTTCTCTCGCAGTCAAGGAATATGCAATTTCTTGACATTGAAGGTGCTTTCAATAATGTAAAACCGACGTGAATCATGAAGGAGTTGGAGTTTCTAGGCATCAACTCTACCGTAAGAAAGTTTATTAATAACTTCATTACCAAAAGATGCATTACGGCAAGCTTGCGATCTGTGGATCTAAAAAGATGGGTCAGCAGAGGGACACCTCAAGGAGGTGTACAGTCTCCTCTACTTTGAAATATCACCATTAAAAATATATTGATGTCTCTGGAAGAAAAAGGTGTAAAAGTCGTCGCTTCGCACAGTTGTTGGAAGTGATATTAAAACACTATGTGCAAAATTTCAGTCAAATTGGATGAGAAGTCAAGCTATATGGCAGCTATATCAGGTTATAGACCGATTTGAACCGTACTTCGCACAGTTGTTGGAAGTGATATCAAAACACTATGTGCAAAATTTCAGTAAAATCGGAGCAGAATTCCGCCTTCTAAAAGCTCAAAAAGTCAAGACCCAAGATCGGTTTATATGGCAGCTATATCAAAACTTGGATCGATTTGGCCTATTTACAATCCCAACCGACCTACACCTATAAGAAGTATTTGTGCAAAATTTCAAGCGGCTAGCTCTACTCCTTAAAAAGTTAGCGTGCTTTCGACAGACAGACGGACGGACATGGCTAGTTCGACTTAAAATGTCACGACGATCAAGAATATATATACTTTATGGGGTCTTAGACGTATATTTCGAGGTGTTACAAACAGAATGACGATATAAGTATACCCCCATCCAATGGTGGAGGGTATAAAAATGAAATTGTTGTTTTTTGTTTGTTTGTTTGTGTGTATGTTTGTTAGTTTGTTTGTCTGTTCCGTATAGACTCAAAAACGGTTGAATCGATTTTCATGAAATTTTCACAGATGGTAAAGTTTGGGCCCCCTTTGAAAATAGGGTACTACATTTCTTGATATTCAAATGGGACGCGGACCCTCCCCCTTTCCATAATTTTCAAAAACGCCAGATCTCGGAGATGCGTGCTACGATGTAAGCGAAATTTTATATGCTACCTTATGGTATCCCAAAAACACGAAATTGGTAAAAAATGTTGGGGTCAAATAACCTGGGGGACGTCCCACCCTAAAACCCACCCGAACAGCCATGTGTACCGACTGGGACAATATGGGTATCAAATGAATGTTATTTGAGAGTAGAGTATGAATTTGGCATACAAATTTAACACTTAATTTTCGGGGGTCCCCCACTCCCAAAAAACCCCCCAGCGGGACTCTTTCACCGCTGTGGGCAATATAGGTATCAAATGAATGGTATTTAAAAGTAGAATAAAAATCTGACATAAAAGTTTATCTTTTGGTGTCTGAGGCGCCCATCCCTCCTTACCCCCAAATCCCCCACCAGGACATGTATACCGATTAGGTCAATATGGGTGTCAAATAAAAGGTTTTTATGAGAAGAGTACGAACTTGGCATAAAAATGTCACCCTATGTGTCGGGGGTACCCCACACCCAAAAACTCCACCCAACAGGTCACGTTTACTGCTTTGGGCAATATGGGTATCAAATGAAATGTATTTATGAGAAGAGTACGAACTTGGCATAAAAATGGCACACTATGTATCAGGGGGGTACTCCACCCCCAAAAACACCACCCAACAGGACACGTTTACCGCTTTGGGCAATATAGGTATCAAATGAAAGGAATTTGAGATTAGAAAACGATATAGAATTTTTCTGATATATTTTCAGGGCTATGTGTCTGTGGAACCACTTTATCCCAGAAAACACCTCTAAATCAAACATACAGAGCACGAATACGATATCAACATTCAGGAAAAAAGAGTATAAAGGGCCACCCCACCCCCATAACACACTCAATGGGAAATATTGGGTTTCCCAAAAAGTTATTGCGGATTTTTCATATAGTCGGCGTTGACAAATTTTTTCACAGCTTGTGACTCTGTAATTGCATTCTTTCTTCTGTCAGTTATCAGCTGTTAGTTTTAGCTTGCTTTAGAAAGAAAGTGTAAAAAAGTATATTTGATTAAAGTTCATTCTAAGTTTTATTAAAAATGCATTTACTTTCTTTTAAAAAATCCGCAATTACTTTTTGGGCAACCCAATATTTGCCGACCATTGCAATATGTGGCTCAAATAAAAGGTATTTTAGAGTAGAACACGAATCTGATATATATTTTCAAGTCCTGGATGGAATTGATACCCACTTTCGGAATCAGGTTTCTGGGGTCCAGCACTACCCTCTAAACCCACCAAACAACACCCTGGGGCCTTCCCACTCCCAAAATCTCCATGAGAAAAAGCTCTGGGTACAGTTTTGATGCACTCAGAAAAATGGTGAACCGTAAATAAAGTAAAACACTTATTCCAAATAAAATAAAATAAATTTTAATCTAATTTGGTTAAATAATAATAAATAATAATAATAATAATTAGTAATTAGTGGTAAAAAGTTCATTGCCTTGGTTTAGAGAAGTCATTTTACTTAAACAAGTTTCTTTTTAACAAGTTTAATAATCCTACAGCAAACAATGTTTTAATTTAATAAACATGTTATGTTGAGTTCAACGCTTCCCATAAACCCATATTCCTCAATTTGAATAAATATTCGTTCAAAATAGTTTGCGAATTTCTCTAGCTTAATACAAGAACGTTTGATTTGTATAGGATAAATAGATCCATTTTAGAAACTCTAAATAAAATGTCTTTTGAAACCTTTAAAGGTTTATTATTGAAATTGGTATTACAATTTTGGGGGCAATTAACCTGGGAGGACACCCCATCCCAAAACCCACCCGAACGGACATGTTAACCGACTGGGATTATATGGGTATCAAATGAAAGGTAATTAAGAGTAGAGTACGAACTTGGCATAAAATGTCGCCGTGTGCTTTCGCAAGTGGGGCTTTGAAATATGATTTTGAATGTAGACAACCAATCCAAAAAATTAATTAGTGTGCATCTGAACGAGACTCGTAGCCCTTAATAATTTGATAACCACCTTTAAAATGCTTGACTTTAATTGGCTCAAACAAAATCGTGCTCCAGCACGATGCTAATATTATTCCAGGGTCCGCCCCTGGTAATGTGGCAATAAATAATAGGTATTTGATAGAAGAAAACGGATTTGATATCCAATTTTGAGGCCAGGTGTTCGGAGACGTCCCACACCATAAACTCTCCCTAAACCAATCGCAATTGGGGCTCAAATAAAAGTAATTGGAGAGTAGTGCACTATACTCGAATCTGATATCTGTTTTATGGCCCAGGGACGCTTCACTGCATGAACTCCCCCTAAACCTTACATATATACCGACTATAGCAATATGTAACTCAAATGTGGTTTTTGGGAGTAGAGTATGCATCTGATATCCACACTCGGGCAAAGGGTTTGCCTACTCCAATCCACCACCAAAACCAAGAGAATGAAGTAGATTTAACATCCAAACTTTAATGGGTGGAACCTCGCCTTACCCTGTTTTCAAAAACGCCAGATCTCGGATGTGGGTGAGGGATTTAGGCGGAATGTTGTTTATTTATAATAAGTCAAAAAAAGAATTTTGCTATATTTATTTAAGGTAATATGGGACTCAAATGAAAGGTATTTAGGAAAACGCACCTGATATCCAATTTTCGGACCAAGTGTTAGGGGGACCATCCCAAGCCCCAAAACACCCCTAAATCGGACATATTTACCGACCATGGCAATATGGGACCCAAATGAAAGCTATTTGCGAGTAGAATAGGAATCTAATATCCAAATGTGGGACCACGTTTCCCACCCCTTCCCCAAAACACCCCCCAATCAGGAATTATTTACTGACAATGGGAACATGGGGCTTAAATAGGTAAAAGGTATTTAAGTGTAGAATTTGAATCTGATATCCAAATATTGGACAAAGTGTTTGGGGGCAGCCTCTTCCCAAAAACATCCCCCAAAGGGGACAAATTTACGATCATAGCAATATGGGGCTCAAATGAAAGGTCTTTGGGAGTAAAGCACGAACCTGATATCAAAATTCAGAAAAGTGTCTATGGGGCCACCCCACCCTAACAACACCACCCAAATAGGAAGTATTTGCTGACTATTGCAATATGAGGTTCCGATAAGAGGGTTTTAAAAGTGGAGCACGAATCCGATATATATTTTCAAGGCCAACTCACTGAGAGGCCGCCCATCCTCAAAAACACCCCCCAAGCCGGTCATGTTTGCCAACTATGGAAGTATGGGGCTCAAATTAAAGGTATGTGGGAGTATACCACGTATTTGATATCAACATTAGGGACTAACTGTCTAGGGGACGTCCCACCACCATTAAAAACCCAGGACGTATTTGCTCACCACGACAATTTGGGTCTTAAAAAGAGTGGAACTAAATATTTATTGTTTTTAGAGCCAATACCCCACATCGTACATATCTGCCGACTTTTGCAATAAGGAATTTAAATGAGATTAGAAAACGAATTTGATATCCAATTTTGAGGCCGATGGCAACATGGGGTTCAAATCAATGATATATGAGAATAGAACACGCTGCTGGTATATGGGCGGTAGAGCAAGAATTGATACCCACTTTCGGGACCAACTTTCTGTGGTCTACCCCTTTTCCAAAATACCCCACAAACTGCAATTTTTTATTGACCATCGCAATATGGGGCTCAAATAAATGCATTTTGGAGTAGAATACGAATTTGATATCCAAATGTAGGACCATGTATTTAGGGCATCACCCCTTCCCCAAAACATCCCCCAAAGGGTAACAATTTTTCGGACCATGCCAATATGTGCCTCAAATGAATGGTATTTTAGATGAGATAACGAATTTGTAACCTATTTTGGTCCATGTGTTAGGGGGACGCCTCACCACCTCACCCCCGAAAACACTCCTAAATCAGACATCATGAGAATATCGGGCTGAAATAAAGTATTTTAAGAATGGGGTAAACCTTACATCCAAACTTAAATTCGTAGACCAATAAAGACCATATGGGACTCAGATAAAGACACTTATATTGTTAAACTGTTAGTCCAGCGATATAAAGGGTGATTTTTTTGAGGTTAGGATTTTCATGCATTAGTATTTGACAGATCACGTGGGATTTCAGACATGGTGTCAAAGAGAAAGATGCTCAGTATGCTTTGACATTTCATCATGAATAGACTTACTAACGAGCAACGCTTGCAAATCATTGAATTTTATTACCAAAATCAGTGTTCGGTTCGAAATGTGTTCAAATTTTGACAAACTTTGTTCAGCGATGAGGCTCATTTCTGATTGAATGGCTACGTAAATAAGCAAAATTGCCGCATTTGGAGTGAAGAGCAACCAGAAGCCGTTCAAGAACTGCCCATGCATCCCGAAAAACGCACTGTTTGGTGTGGTTTGTACGCTGGTGGAATCATTGGACCGTATTTTTTCAAAGATGCTGTTGGACGCAACGTTACGGTGAATGAACACATTTCGAACCGAACACTGATTTTGGTAATAAAATTCAATGATTTGCAAGCGTTGCTCGTTAGTAAGTCTATTCATGATGAAATGTCAAAGCATACTGAGCATCTTTCTCTTTGACACCATGTCTGAAATCCCACGTGATCTGTCAAATACTAATGCATGAAAATCCTAACCTCAAAAAAATCACCCTTTACTATTTTCGTAGCATGGTATTTCACTGAAAGCTCTTCAATTGTCGAAAATAAATATTCCAAGGAAACTTTTGTTCCATATAAAGTAAAAGAAGGCGCAGCGGAGCGGGCGCGGGTCAGCTAGTAATGTATATGTGTATAACAAGTTATCACATCACAATCGTAAAAGTTGACCAAATTCCATCTGGTAAAATTGTTTGGCTAAACTGTCACTCTTAGATATCTTTTAAGACCGTACAGAAAGAAGACACGATTTAGCTCTATCATGTCGAATGTGCATTGGGATAAAATATTAAACATTCCACTAGAGACTTCTATCGAAAGTAACTCCCAAGTTCCAAAACAATAGATTTAGTATATTGAAAAACAAAATTATCCACATAAGGCCTCGGAAGGTTCTCATTTAGGGATTCAGTTGTAGACCATTTATGGAAGCCCACTCGCTTACCCTTTCCAAGTTATCATTAATATAATTTATACATACCGAAATACGCTCCGAATCAGTTGGAAAACATAGGTATCACATAGGCTTATTTTGACACACATTATTATTGAAGTTATATTTTGATCTATCCTGAGGTAATGTCGGTATCCGCAGTATATAATTGACAATTAAATTACATTTTATGACATCAGTGCAACATTGGGTCATGAATTACTCCAACTGCTCTTATACGTACATTGTAAGAGTACAAATTGAACTGAAATGGTGTGCTATTGTTCCAAACACTTTTATGTAAATTAATTGTAACGGTTACATATGTTTTTATGCATATGAATATTTGATTGTGTGATCACATACTAACACTTCGGTGTTCTTTTTAAAGATGCCACATCGTTTTCGAATGATAAGAGGTTTGTTGCCACAAATAAAACTAATTGTCAACATGACATGTCAACAGCGATCGCTATCGGCATTTGCATTTCTTCGATAATTATGGTTTGGCTCTCTACCTCGCAACCATTCCACACGAAACATGCATGCACTTGGGGGTAATAAAGCCAAGATTGCCACCACCACCTAATATTGGCCTGCCATCAACTATTGTGTATGTGCATTGCATAAGCCCTGCAAACATTTTCAATCGCAAAAAGAACAATAACGATTCCCGTGAAGGTTAATTTGCTCGCCTAAAATTAAACCGGGTTTAATCGGCAAAGAGTAAGTGTTTACTCAAATCGATTCGTTCAAAGAGTTGTAAGTGAATTATAGCCTAAAATGTTGCGCTAGTGCGAGTTTCCCATTATTCGTCTTGGGTGTTGGTAGTAATTCGCTTGAAGGCGTACACCCAGAGAAATCATTTGGTTGGTATCTTATATTATTATCTTATCGGACCCTCCCCTTACCCTTATTTTCAGAAACGCCAGATCTCGGTGATGGGTGGTGCGATTTAAGCGATATTTTGTGTGCTCCCATATAGTGCCCTAATAATAACAAGTAAAAAGGCGTTAAGTTCGGCCGAGCCGAACTTTGGATACCCACCACCTCGGGTATATATGTAAACCATTTATCGTCAAAATCCGATGCAAAACTCATACCTTATGCCCCACAGCAGCTATATCAATATATGTTCCAATTTGGACCAAATACTAATAAGTAAATGTCATTGTTCAGTTGTATATGACAAAATATTGGTCTTTTTAGTATTTATATCTAAAAATAAACCGATCTGAACTATATACGACACGGATGTTGAAAAGCATAATACAAATTTCAGTGCAATCGGACTAAAAATGGGCCTTATATGGGGCCAAGACTTTAAATCGAGAGATCGGTCTAAATGGCAGCTATATGCAAATCTTGATCGATCTACACCAAATTGCAGAAATATGTCGTTGGGCTTAACTTAACTCTTTGTCCCAAATTTCGGCAACATCGGACAATAAATGCGCTTTTTATGGCCCCAAAACCAAACTTCATTGCGTAAATTAATAGCTTATTCTTCAATTAATCATTTAGGTTGAATATTAGCTGCTATATTTAACAGAAATTTATGGTTAATTTATTTTCTATTTTATACTTTTTTGACTTTTTCTATAGTATTTATATTTAATATATTTAAAATTTCTTATATTAATCAATTATTTTCATTATTTTTTTTTTTTGATAAAAATATTAAATTTTTTTTATTTTTTAATTTATTATCTTTAGGAGGACTTCCTCCTAATAAATAACAACCCAAAGATTGGTCTATATGGCAGCTATATCCAAATCTGGACCGATCTGTGCGATAATGCAGAAGGGCTTAACTTACCTCACTGTCCCAAATTTCGGTGACATCGGACAAAAAATGCGTGTTTTATGGGCCTAAGACCCTAAATCGGAGGATCGGTCTATATGGCAGCTATATCCAAATCTGGACCGATCTGAGCCAAATTGACGGAGGATGTTAAAAGGCCTAACCCAACTCAATGTTCCAAATTTCAACAAAATCGGATAATAAATGTGGCTTTTATGGGCCTAAGACCCTAAATTGGAAGATCGGTCTATATTGCAGCTATATCCAAATCTGAACCGATCTGAGCCAAATTGAAGAAAGCTGTCGAATGGCCTAAGACAATTCACTGTCCCATATTTCAGCAAAATCGGACAATAAATGCGGCTTTTATGGGCCTAAGACCCTAAATCGGAGGATCGGTCTATATGGCAGCTATATCCAAATCCGGACCGATCTGAGCCAAATAGACGGAGGATGTCGAAGGGCCTAACACAACTCACTGTCCCAAATTTCAGCAAAATCGGATAATAAATGTGGCTTTTATGGGCCTAAATCGGCGGATAGGTCTATATGGGGGCTATATCAAGATATAGTCCGATATAGCCCATCTTCGATTTTAATCTGCTAATAGGCAAAAAAAGGATCTGTGCAAAGTTTCAGCTCAATATCTCTGTTTTTAAAAACTGTAGCGTGATTTAACAGACAGACGGACGGACATGGCTAGATCGTCTTAGATTTTAACGCTGATCACGAATATATATATTTTATAGGGTCGGAAATGTATATTTTATATAGAAGCAGTCATCAAAACAATGAATGCATTTGCAAGCAACAACATCAGTTGCTATTGTTGAATGAAGGCAAGTCAAAAGCAACGAATACATAAATGCATTATAAATGCTAACAAGTAAAAAGGCGTTAAGTTCGGCCGGGCCGAACTTTGGATACCCACCACCTCGGGTATATAAAGGGTGATTTTTTTGAGGTTAGGATTTTCATGCATTAGTATTTGACAGATCACGTGGGATTTCAGACATGGTGTCAAAGAGAAAGATGCTCAGTATGCTTTGACATTTCATCATGAATAGACTTACTAACGAGCAACGCTTGCAAATCATTTTCAGTGAATGGGCCCTAGAAAAGTTGGCAGAAAATCCGCTTTTTTATCGACAAATTTTGTTCAGCGATGAGGCTCATTTCTGGTTGAATGGCTACGTAAATAAGCAAAATTGCCGCATTTGGAGTGAAGAGCAACCAGAAGCCGTTCAAGAACTGCCCATGCATCCCGAAAAATGCACTGTTTGGTGTGGTTTGTACGCTGGTGGAATCATTGGACCGTATTTTTTCAAAGATGCTGTTGGACGCAACGTTACGGTGAATGAACACATTTCGAACCGAACACTGATTTTGGTAATAAAATTCAATGATTTGCAAGCGTTGCTCGTTAGTAAGTCTATTCATGATGAAATGTCAAAGCATACTGAGCATCTTTCTCTTTGACACCATGTCTGAAATCCCACGTGATCTGTCAAATACTAATGCATGAAAGTCCTAACCTCAAAAAAATCACCCTTTATATAAACCACCTTTCATCATAATTCGGTGAAAATTTCATACCTTATGTCCCATATCAGTTATATCAAAATATGTTCGATCATGGGCAACTCAATATGTTGGGCAACTCACTGTCCCAAATTTAAGCAAAAGGGGATAATAAATGTGGCTTTTATGGGCCTAAGACCCTAAATTGAAGGATCGGTCTATATGGCAGCTATATCCAAATCTGGACCGATCTGAGCCAAATTGACGGAGGATGTCGAAGGGCCTAACACAACTCACCGTCCCAAATTTCAGCAAAATCGGATAATAAATGTGACTTTTATTGGCCTAAGGCCCTAAATCGGCGGATCGGTCTATATGGGGGCTATATCAAGATAAGTCCAATATAGTCCATCTTCGAACTTAACCTGCTAATGGACAAAAAAAGAATCTGTGCAAAGTTTCAGCTCAATATCTCTATTTTTGAAGACTGTAGCGTGATTTCAACAGACAGACGGACAGACGGACGGACATGTCTAGATCGTCTTAGATTTTTACGCTGATCAAGAATATATATACTTTATAGGGTCAGAAATGGATATTTCGATGTGTTGCAAACGGAATGACAAAATGAATATACCCCCATCCGTCGGTGGTGGGTATAAAAATCAATTTGTGTTTGTTTGTAGGTTTGTTTGTTTGTTTGTTTCTTTGTGTGTTTGTGTGTTCCTTATAGACTCAGAAACTGCTGAACCGATTTTCTTGAAATTTTCACAGATGGTGCATAATGACACCGTGGTGAAAATACGGTACTACATTTTTTGATATCCGAAGGGGGGCGGACCTTCCCCAGAAACGCCAGATCTCGGAGATGGGTGGTGCGATTTAAGCGAAATTTTGTGTGCTCTCATATAGTACCATGAAAATAAAAATTTTATATCCTAATTTCGGATGGAATACCTAGGGGGGCGCCCCACCCTGAAACCCACCCTGAAACCCACCAAACATATCTTTAGACCAATCACGACAATATGGGACTCAAATGAAAGGTATTTAGGATTAGAAAACGCATCTGATATCCAATTGTCGGACCAAGTGTTAGGGGGACCACCCCAACCCCCAAAACACCCCTAAATTGGACATATTTACCGACCATGGCAATATGGGACTCAAATGAAAGGTATTTGTGAGTAGAATATGAATCTGATATCCAAATGTGGGACGACGTTTCTGGGGATCCACGCCTTTCTAAAAACACCCCCCAAACATGACTTATTTAGTGACCATGGGAATATGGGGCTTAAATAAAAGGTATTTGAATGTAGAATACGAATCTGCTATCCAAATATGAGACCAAGTGTTTTGGGGGCCGCCTCTCACCAAAAGTGGACAAATTTACGACCATAGCAATATGGGGCTCAAATTAAAGGTCTTTGGGTGTAAAGCACGAATCTGATATCAATATTCGGGAAAAGTGTCTATGGGGCCACCCCACCCCCACAACACCACCCAAATAGTAAGTATTTTCTGACTTTTGCAATATGAAGCTCAAATAAGAGGGTTTTTAAAGTGGAACACGAATCCAAAATATATTTTTGAGGCCAATTCACTGAGTGGCCGCCCATCCCCCAAAACACCCCCCAAGCCGGTCATGTTTGCCGACTATGGAAATATGGGGCTCAAATTAAAGGTATGTGAGAGTAGGCCACGTATCTGATATCAACATTAGGGGCCAACTGTCTAGCGGACGTCCCACAACCATAACAACCCCCAAATAGGACGTATTTGCTCACCAAGACAATTTGGGTCTTCAAGACAGTGGAGCTCGATATTCATAGTTTTTAGGGCCCTTACCTAAAACTGGACATATTTGCTGACTTTTTCAATAAGGGATTTAAGTGAATGGTATTTGAGACTAGAAATCGAATTTGATATCCAATTTTGAGGCCAATGGCAATGTGAGATTCGAATATATGAGAATGGAGCACGTTGCTGATATATTTTCACGTTGCTGATATATTTCAGGCGTTTGGGGGACCACCCCAATCGGCAAAACACCCGTAAATCGGGCATATTTACCCACCATGTCAATGTGGATCTAAAATGAAAGGCATTGGGGAAGAATGGCAAGAATTGATACCCATTTTCGGGACCAATTTTCTGGGGATCTACTCCTTTCCCAAAATACCCCACAAACAGCAATTTTTTAGTGACCATCGCTATGTGGGGTTCAAATAAAGGTATTTGGGAGTAGAATACGAATTTGATATCCAAATGTAGGATCATGTTTTTAGGGCACCCCTTTCCCAAAACACCCCCAAAGGGAAAAAATTTTTCGACCATGCCAATATGTGGCTCAAATGAAAGGTATTTGAGATTAGAAAACGAATTTGATAACCTATTTTGGGGCCATGTGTTTGGGGGACGCCTTATCCTCTAAACTCCCTTTGAGCCAATGGCAATATGGGGCTTAAATAAATGGTATTTGAGAGAAGAGCACGATGCTGATATTTTTTCAGGACCCCGAAAACACCACTAAATCAGACATCATGAGAATATCGGTCTGAAATGAAGTATTTTAAGAATGGAGTATACTTTACATCCAAACTTAAATTCGTAGACCAATAAAGATCATATGGGATACAGATAAAGGCACTTATATTGTTAAACTCTTAGTCAATCGATATACTATTTTCGTAGCATGGTATTTCACTAAAAGACCTTTAATTGTCGAAAATAAATATTCCAAGGAAACTTTTGTCCCATGTAAAGTAAAAGAAGGTGCAGAGGAGCGGGCCCGGGACAGCTAGTATATATATAAATAAAATATCTTGGCGAAAGTTGTACAACTTTCACATCAAAGTGGGTTTATTCTTATTCCGGAGATACACCACGGTGGGTAAGGAACTCTAACACAAAATGAGCGCCCCAAAGAAACAAAAATTATATTAATCCTCGTCCATAAATAACACAATTGATGAACAATTGGAAATTTTACAGAGGTCAAAAAAATGAAGGTTTGTTTAAAAGCTTGCAAAAAATAGCTTGTATACTACTTTACAGATTCTATTGTGCAAAAGGAGGAAAAAGATAGGGCAAGGCATAATGTGATTTTAGGTAAGGATTTGAAATCTTTATTTATTTATTTAGTAATTTTATTTTATTATAAAGGGTGATTTTTTTGAGGTTAGGATTTTCATGCATTAGTATTTGACAGATCACGTGGGATTTCAGACATGGTGTCAAAGAGAAAGATGCTCAGTATACTTTGACATTTACTAACGAGCAACGCTTGCAAATCATTGAATTTTATTACCAAAATCTGTGTATGTATTAGTATGACTTCCGACAATTGTGCCAAGTACGATCCAAATCGGTCTGTAACGTGATATAGCTCCCATATAAACGGATCTCCCGATTTGATTTCTTGAGTCTTCACAAGCCGCAATTTTTGTCCGATTTGGCTGAAATTGAGCATGTGGTGTTCTGTTATGACTTCCAACAACTGCGCCAGGTACGGTCCAAATCTGTTTATAACCTGATATAGCTCCCATATAAACCAGTCTGTCGATTATCCTTGTTCGGTTCCTAGAAGCTTTAATTTTTGCTGGTTTGACAGAAGTGTGGAATGTAGAATAAAGTTATGCCTTTCAACTAAATTAAGTTTCCATAAATTTTTAGCAGAATCCATGGTTGTGGGTTCCAAAGATTAGACCCTGCCGAACTTAGCACGCCTTTACTTGTTCTATTTTTGTTTTGTAGCCGTGATTTTGTATTGTAGCCGTTGAGTGGAGCAGACGTGTTTATATTTTGCCCTCAAAGAAAAACAAGTAAAAGCGTGCTAAGTTCGGCCGGGCCGTATCTTATATACCCTCCACCATGGATCGCATTTGTCGAGTTCTTTTCCCGGCATCTCTTCTTAGGCAAAAAAAGATATAAGAAAAGATTTGCTCTGTTATTAAAGCGATATCAAGATATGGTCCGGGTCGGACCACAATTAAATTATATGTTGGAGACCTGTAAAAAATTTTAGCCAATTCGAATAAGAAATGCGCCAATTGGGGGCTCAAGAAGTAAAATAGAGAGAACGATTTATATGGGGGCTGTAGACCGATTCAGATCATAATAAACACGTTTGTTGATGGTCATGAGAGGATCCGTCGTACAAAATTTCAGGCATATCGGATAATAATTGCGCACTCTAGAGGCTCAAGAAGTCAAGACCCAAGATCGGTTTATATGACAGCTATATCAGGTTAAAGACCGATGTAAACCATACTTCGCACAGTTATTGGATATCATAACAAAACACGTCGTGCAAATTTTCATTCCAATCGGATAAGAATTGCGCACTCTAGAGGCTCAAGAAGTCAAGACCCCAGATCGGTTTATATGGCAGCTATATTAGGTTATTGACCGATTTGAACCATACTTCGCACAGTAGTTGGATATCATAACAAAATCGGTTTATATGGCAGCTATATCAAAATATGGACGGAATGGCCCATTTACAATACCAACCGACCTACACTACTAAGAAGTATTTGTGCAAAATTTCAAGCGGCTAGCTTTACTCCTTCGGAAGTTAGCGTGCTTTCGACAGACAGACAGACGGACGGACGGACGGACATTGCTAGATCGACATAAAATATCGCGACGATCAAGAATATATATACTTTATGGGGTCTCGGACGAATATTTCGAGTAGTTACAAACAGAATGACGAAATTAGTATACCCCCCATCATATGGTGGAAGGTATAAAAATATATCGGTTTCTCGGAATAGGTACTACCTATAACGAAAAAATTTGTAAAGCCTTTTGGAGTAGGCTTGAAATGGACTCCAAAGACTCATAGGCTGCAGTGGTGGCGTGTTGTCCTTCCCTCCTATAGGTGTGGGTGCCTTGGCACCTGTAGTCGAGAATAATGCTTTAGGCGCACAACTGAACCAGAGGGATGCACAGTTCGTCACCAGCCTTTAAGTAATGGTGGTGTTTGTGACTTGGATTTAGACAGCGACGGTGTTAATGAAACAGCCATCGCAGCCAAATCGCGAGATGACGGCAGAAGTGGGCGATGGCTTTGCTAAGCTCACAAGCAGACCGAGAAAACGATCCGGCGCACGACGAAGGAGACAGAGGAGTATGTACCGGTAGAGCAATCGGGAGAAAGTGCTGGATGCTGGAAGGGATAGAACTGACATTCCAAACACTTCTACAGAAGCTAGAAAAAGAATCAGATCTCCCGAAGAGCATAACACTGCTAAAATATTGAAAAAGAAAACGAGCTTCCCGCTTTCAAGTACTCTGGGAAAACCAAGCCAGCCATCCCGCAATGGAGACTCCAGACAGTGTCCTGCGGAGGTAGACAAAGTCGGAACAGGAACGAAGGAAGCTCGCACAGCCATTGAGTCTTCATGAAGGACTGTGACTTGCAAAAGGAGGCCACAGCCACCCTCTTATTCCAGAATGGCAAGGAAGGACAACAGAGAAGAGCTGACTTATACAGTCATCAATATCGGCTGTGCATTCGGTAGGATTCCACCAGATCATCGATCCCAAGTTGAGGATCAGGTAAACGATCGGATTTTTGAACATATGTGGTACCCTGTAGAGGGTACCACATATGTCAAGCTCGACCTGGTGAGAAAGATGGATATCCCGGAGCTCACATAGGCGACGGTTTTCATCAAGAGACGGGGAGTAAATTGGGGCAAGCAAGACGGAGGTTTGGTCGCAGAGAAGTAGGAGGTCTTCCACACGAAGGAGAAAGAGGAAGGAACTCTCCTTATGGTTGCCATTGATCAAGTTTGGCCACGACCAAAGCCATGGTGCACTGCGGGAGTAAAGCTGTTTTTTTTTTCAAGATTAGGAAAACTAGGATATGCAGAAATTCGCATTTTGAGACACCAGGCCGTGCATTGACAGGTGACTCAACACCGCCCAACGAACAGGGGGCTGACAACTAGACAGACACGGCCTCTCTATATATTGGAAAGGCTATTATAAGCTAAGATTCTAATACTAAAATATCAGGCAGTGCAGTGGCGAGAGACCCAACACAGCCTAGCAAACAGGAACCCGACGACGGATGCTAATAAAGGAACATTAGGCAGTGCTGTGACAGGAGTCTCAACAAACAGGGAGCCGATGATGGTCCCGTAACCTACTCCCAATAAGCCCATTTACTTAAGATTTGGAAGGCTACGATAGGCAAAGATCCTAGTATTGAAACATCATGCAGTACAGGGAATGGAAAGTCAATGCAGTCTAAAGAAAAGGGAGAAGACGATGAGATGCACATTTACTGGAGGACCAATGACTGAGGTAATCCAGATAAACCTCCACCTGAGCGAGACTGCTACACACGCTCTGATGCCTTTATCCAGGAGCGATGCACGACCCGGAACAAAGTTTCTGGACTGAACCATATCAACTACCAATTATTCTATGGTAACACTGGTACTCGGCGGAGAACCTGCGTTATTTGTCATACAAATTTCAATTATATATTTTCCCCAGAGTTTTCAACGTCGGATGCAACAGTGGTGAGACAGGGAGACGGTGGAGCATACATGGCATCACTTTATCTGTCTTTAGACTCTCCGACACCGCCACACACGTCGGCGCTACAACGGCTGGTGAGGAAAGCAAAACAGACAGGAAACGAGGTACTAATATGGTGCGATGCGAATTCTCACCACATTTCGTGGGGTAGTACCAACACTAATAAACGGGGCCAAGCCCTGGCAGAATTCTTGAATACTAACGACCTAATAACACTTAATATTGGTAACACCGCCACCTTTGTTAATAGGGTTAGGGAGGAGGAATTAAATTTGACGATATGTTCGGAAAATCTAATCGATGAGGATCAGGATTGGAGAGTCTCCATGGACACTCTTTGTCTGAACATCGCTTCATTAGGTTTAGAATCGCACGGCCAGTGTCAAATCCAATAAGCTTCCGGAATAAGGTGAAACCCAACTGGACAAAATTCGGAAGGCTACTCAGAAGAAGACTTGGGCAAGATAGTTTGGATTGTCCAAGCATAGCAGGGATTGGCGAAAATATCAACAGGATTACGACTGCACTGGTGGGGTCCTTCTAAGATAGTTGTCCTCTTTGGGATTCGCAATATTGGGAAAGAGGTACGCAGACTTTTTAACAGAGCACGTCGTAAAAAGGCGGAAGTTTATTGGGATGTGTATTACACACGGCTCAAGGAATACAATAAGATTACCAAAGCGGCAAACCGTGCCTCTTGGCTTTTCTGCTTAGAGGTCGATAGCGTTAATGACGCCGCTAAGATAAAAAAGTTTCTTTCAAAAACCCATGTCCAAACTGAAACTTTCATAGACGACATGGGAGTGAGAGCAGAACCAACGGAGGACATGTTGAGGCTTTTGATGAAAACCCATTTTCCACAGGATACGACGGGACTCAAGGAATAACGTCGTTGATCGAAGGTTTATAATTACGGAATTTGTGGTGAAGGAATCCTTGAGAAGTTTCAAACCATTTAAGTCACGCGGACCTGATGTAATATTTCCGGCGTTACTATAGATAGAGGCAGACTATCTGGCGCCTCATCTGGCCAATATTTGCACAGCGTGCAGAAGACTTACATAAACTCCGAAGATTGGCAAGGGTGGTGCTTATACCTAAGCCCCGACCCATAAGCCTTACGTCCTTTCTATTCAAAATCATGGAACTTATTGTGGACACCAAGATAAAGAGTATGACATCCAGCGAACTGCTCAAATTCAAAAAATACAAAAAGCATTCTTATGTCAAGGGAAGGTCGGCGGAGACTGCCATCCACGAGTTTGTGCATAAAATAGAAGAATCCTGCGATGCCAAAACATACACACCGGCGGTATGCATTGACATCGAGGGGGCTTTTAACAATGTGCGGACCGACACCCTGATCCAATCCTTAGACCAGTACCGGGTGGACCCGGTCCTTAGAGGCTGGATAAATCATATTCTAAGGAACAGGTGGATAAATTGTGTGTCGCATGGCATAAAAATAAGGGAAAAAATGGCACATAGCTTTGGAATGCTCACAGCTCCCTCTTTGTGACCATTTATCCTTCGTTGCCTTTCGGGCCTGTTCCCGAAAACTTAGCTTACATGTCGCTAGAGGCATACACACAGATTCCAGTGTCCCTGGAGTGTGTTAGGTAGTTCCTATTCGAGCAAGCTCGTTTGCTTTAGAATTTCCTGTGATATCTCTGTGGCCCGGCATCCAGAACAGGTTAATTTTGAACTGTTCAGCCATCTTGTTGAGAGATCTGCGACAATCGAGGACGGTTTTTGTGTTCAGAAATACGTTCTCCAGGGATTTAATGGCTGCCTGGCTGTCTGAGAAGATATTTATGCCAATCGTCGTAATGACATTATATCTTAGCCATTCAAACACTTCCTTAATTGCAAGAATCTCTGCTTGATACACACTGCAGTGGTCGCGTAACCTCCTCGATATGACCAGTTCTAGATCTTAAGAGTACACCCCAAAGCCCACCTTGTCGTTTTGTTTGGAACCATCCGTATAGAAGTCTATGTAACTTTTGTTACCAGGCATACCGTAGTTCCAATCGATTCTATCTGGAAAAGTGGTACTGTACTTTTTATCAAAAAGCGGATCAGGTAGGGTGTTATCGACGCTGCCTGGAACATCGGATATTGTATCAAGGATAACACAGTGTCCGTAACCGCCACACGACCAATGAGAAAGCTCCCTTATCCTCATGGCGGTTGTCGCTGCAATTTGGGTAGCCACAATGTCCAGAGGAATAAGATGTAGCAATAAATTCAGTACATCAGATGGTGTCGTCCTCAGTGCGGCTGTGATGCACAAACAAGCTATCCTTTGGATCCGGTTAAGCATTGAGCAGTAGGTCGATTTTTGAACAGTCCACAACACCATATATACCCAATGTATGACACGCGGTCCCCAACTTTTGCCAATGGCTCTCTTGCAGGTTTAAGGCTTGAGTTGCCTTTCTTGCCCTTTCCAAAATGTTGGATTTGAAGTACAATTTCCTGTCCAGCAAAACACCCAGGTATTTTGCGCTTTCTGTAAATGAAACATTCTCGCCACCCAAGGAGACAGGTACGACTGGAGGCAACTTGTATCTCCTGCTTAAAAGAACTACTTCTGTCTTGAACGGATTTACACCCAGACCACTTTCGGTAGCCCACTTTGCTGTTGCACGTAGAACTTCCTGAAGTATCTATTTTAGCGCACAACGATACATTTCTATTGAGCGTTGATCCCCGACGGCAACTAGTCTGTATCGGCCCCGATACTAGCCTGCATCGTCACAAACTGGAGTAGACCCAGGAAATTCCGCAAGGACATCGGAGTATACTGATGACAGTCCATTGACTATGCCACTCCAATTATTCTTTAGTATGCAGCCCTGTTCTTCTCCCTTGTCGACAACTGCCATCACCAATCTGTCCCTAGCGAGTTAGCAAAGGTTCTTCGACCCATCTTACTACTATTCGCCCTAATTCTTTTAGGCATGGGTTGCCCTCCAGGTGACCGCAGCCTTTTGGCTGACTGCGATGCATTTTCCAAATCTGGACGTATAGTCTATAGGGTAGCCTGGGCAGTGAATTCCCGAGCCTAATATAGGGAGTCTCTCTCCCCCAAAGCCTCTCAATAAACCTGGAAGTGATGCGTCTTCTATTATTCTAACCTCTGGTTTGCCGGGGAAGGCCGATAGCCTAGGCAAATTATAGGCATGCGAAGAAAGAATAGGTTCGGCCTTGTCCTTTAGACTCGAACCAGGTGTCTTCGTCAAAAGCCCCTGCTGACCAATCGTCTGTCGGCTAGTGGAGCCTGGAGCAGCCGCTCTACAAGTCGAGGTTTCAGTAGCAGACAACATACTATGGCCTGATACCACCACTGCATCTGTTGGGCTTTGGAGTCCATTCTAAGCCTTCTCCCCGGCTCTAGATCTGCCGCTTCACTGGAAACATACGCAGATCGTCAACCGCTTAAGGGATACCTCAATCGGAGCTATCCTTAAGTGACTTTTCTTTCAAAAATAATGACCTATTACGAGTTACAGGAAAATCTTCCGGGGTGAATAGCAATACGTTCGCCACACTCAACGGTTCAAACAAGAATCATGACCAGCCATGACATGCGGTTTAAACCCCAAACTTTTTCCAATGGCCCTCTTGCAATTGAATAGTGCAAGAGTTGGTTTTAATGCCATTCCTTAAATGTTTAATTATACCCACCACTGCAGGATGGGGGTATACTAACCTAGTCATTACGTTTGTAACACTCCGAAATATTAATCTGCGACCCCGTATTCTGGATCGCCTCGACATTCTGATTCGATCTAGGAATGTCCGTCCGTCCGTCTGTTGAAATCACGATAGCGGTCGAACGCGTAAAGCTAGCCGCATGAAATGTTGCACAGCTACCTAATATTGATATAGGTCGTTGGGGATTAGATACAGCTCCCATATAAACCGATTTCCCCATTTGATTTCTTGAGCCTCTGGAAGACGCAATTTTCATCCGATTTGTCAGAACTTTTTGTTATGGTGTTCTGTTGTAACTTGCAACAACTGTGCTAAGTATGGTCCAAATCGGTCTTTATCCTGATACAGCATCCGAATAAACCGATCGCTTGATTTGACTTCTTGAGCCCCTGGAAGCCACAAATTTCGCCCGATTTGGCTGAAATTTTACACAAAGTATTTTGTTATGACTTCCAACAATTTTGCCAATTATGGTTCAAATCGGTTTATAACGTGATAGAGCTTCCATATTAACCGATCTCCCGATTTGACTTCTTGAGCCCATGGAAGCCACAAATTTGTCCGGTTTGGCTGACATTTTGCATGTAAAGTTTTGTTGTGACTTTCAACAATTGTGTCAAGTACGGGCCACGCCCGTCTATAACCTGATATAGCTCCCGTATAAACCGATCTCCCGATTTGAGTTCTTGAGTCTTCACAAGCCGTAATTCGATCTGGCTGAAATTTTGCATGCGGTGTTCTGTGACGACTTCCAACAACTGTGCCAAGTATGGTCCAAATCATCAATAACCTGATAAAGTTCCCATATAAATCAGTCTGTCGATTATCCTTGGTCGGTTCCTAGAAGCTTTAATTTTTGCTGGTTTCACAGAAGTGTGGAATGTAGAATAAAGTTATGCCCTTCAACTTAATTTAGTTTTTATACATTAAGCCCTGCAACTTAATTTAGTTTGTATACATTTTTAGCAGAATCCATGGTGGTGGGTTCCAATGGTTCGGCCCGACCGAACTTAGCACGCTTTTACTGTCTCCAAAGACCTACATCAATATTAGGTATCAGTGCAAAATTTCAAGCAGCTAGCTTTACGCGGTCGACCTCTATCGTGATTTCAACAGATGGACGGACGGACATGGCTGGATCGATTCAGAGCGACGAGGCGATCAAGAATACATATACTTTATGTGGTCTTAGACGAATATTTCGAGGTGTTACAAATGGAATGACTAGTTGTGTTGGTGCCTAGAAACTCCAACTCCTTCATGATTGACGTCGGTTACACATTATTGACAGCACTTTCAATGTCAAGAAATGCCAATATGTCCATGAACCATTCCTCCAAACACCCATGGCTCTTGAACAAGAACCGCGTCAAATCCTCCTGTCATCAAAAGTACATTTAATGCTGCCGAAGCGGCCGTACAATGATAGAGATTTATCTGCAGAAACTGGACCAAAGCCAAAATTTAGAATTTGCACCACTGTTGCGTAAGCCTCATCTTCTGAGTCCGTTAGGAGTTCATCCTCACAAGATGCAAAGCTTGTCAGGATGAGTTTCGTAACGCATTCAGAGGCAGTTGAGATGCTTAGATGCTTCACAAGCTTCCGCTGTTGAAGTACTTTATGAGTTCCGTGTTTCCCAGCTGGCGCACACCTTAAGCCCAGTCCAAACGGATGACCCACCCACACAGGGCTTGTTGGGTCCGTTTCGACGACTACCTGTCCTATTTTGATCGTGGCAGGGTGAATTCCAGTCTCCTGCAATCAGCCAGACTTTAGAGATGTTGTCGACAGTTCCTCACAGAAGTGTTCAGCAACAACTGCTGAGTCATCTCCCGATTCCCTATCCTCACCGCTTCTATAGACATTCAGCTGCAAATTGTTGAATCCGTGGGACACAACTCCATCAGAGTTGTTGAAGTCTGCGAGACAGCCGGAGATGAGTACGAATACTGCATGTCTCCGGTCGCCATCAGCCTCATCTAATCTACCAATCTTCTAGTCGGTCGTTGGAAGATTGGGATTACAATCCCTTAGTCTCCTAAGTATGGATTCAGGATATGAGAGAAACCTTGGTATCATCGCTACGCCGAATTTGTTATTCAAAACAGAAAAAATGTTTGCTAAAACAGCAGTTTTTGTCTCCTGAAAATGGGAAAGCAGACATAACTGCTGTTACAGCAAACATTTTTGCTGTTTTGAATAACAAATTTGGCGTAATAATAAGACTGCTGTGTTAGCAAACATTACTTACTGCTATTTCAACTAACAAAATCTGCTGTTTTGAGAACATAAGTCTGCTGAAAACAAATTTGTATGCTACTTTTCATGGTTGCTTGTTACTTGTATTGTTTACTTTACACATTTTTTTAAATTTGTTTTTAAAATTTTGTTTAAAGAGATGATTTTAATTTTCGCAATGTCACTATAAAAAAGTTACTTTTTTCTATGAGTGCGAGCGTGTGCCATTTGTGGAACAGAAATATCTTCCTTCTAGACTAAATTCAGTGCTGCGGCATATCTCGCCAATCTTCTTTACGAGTGATTTAATAGATTGATTTTTGGTTTTTATAGCCACCTCATATTGAGCCAAAAGGCGGTGCAGTGGCGGGTCACTCAATATAGCCTAACGGACAGGGGGCCGACGACGAGCTTATCATCGACTCTATCAATATTGGGAAGACTAAGATAGGCAAAGATCCTTATACTAAAACAACAGGGAGTGCAGGGGTCGAGAGCCCCAACACAGCCTTACGAACAGGGACCCGACGACGGAACCATTAACGACTTTCACGAGATTAGGAAAACTAGGTTGGATAAAGTTCCTAATGCTGAAACATCAGGCAGTGCAGTGACAGAGAAGTCAATGCCGCCTGGCGAACACGGAGCCGACGATGAGACCACATCCTATTTCCAAGAAGCCCATTCATTTTAGATTTGGAAGAATAAGATAGCCAAAGATCCTAGTATTGGAACATCAGGCAGTGCAGGGACGACTCAATACAGCCTAACGAACATGGAACCATTACCGACTTTCTCAAGATTCGGAAGACAAGGATACGAAAAGATCCTAATATTAAAAAATCAAGTAGTGCAGTGACGGGAAACTCAACGCAGCCTATGGAACCGGGAGCAAACGACGAGATCATCACCCACTCCCAAGAAGCCCATCTAATGGAGGACCAATGATTGAGGTCATCCAGGTAAACCTCCACCGGAGCGAAACAGCTACACACGCTCTGATGGGGAAAATCAGCAATAGCGGGACCAAGCCCTGGCAGAATTCTTGAATAGTAACGCTACATTTGTTAATAGAATTTGGGAGGAGATTTTAGATGTGACAATATGTTCGGAAAATCTAATCGATGAGGTTCAGGATTGGAGGATCTCCATGGAACACTCCTTCTCTGACCATCGCCACATTAGGATTACAATAGCACGGCCAGCGCCGAATCCGATAAGCTTCCGGAATAAGTTGGAAGACTACTCAGAAAAATACTTGAGCAAGATATTTTAGATTGTCCAAGCATAGAAGAGATTGACGACAATGGCAACAGGATTACGATTGCACTAGTTCGGTCTTTCGAATTTAGTTGTACTCTTCGAGAAAGGTAACCAGCCCCAGATAAGCCCTGGATGACCGGGGAGATTCGCAATATTGGGAAAGAGGTCCGCAGACCTTTTAGCAGAGCACGTCGCTAAAAATCCAAAGTATATTGAGATGTGAATTACACACGGCTCAAGGACTACAATAAGATTACCAGAGCGGCAAAACGTGTCTCCTGGAAGCTTTTCTGCGAACACGTCGATAGCGTTAATGACGCTGCCAAAATGAAGAATTCCTCAAAATCTCATATGAAAACTGATACTTTAGTATACGACATGGGAGTGAGAGCAGAAACAATGGAGGACATGTTGAGCCTTTCGATGAAAACCCATTTTCCACAGGATACGACGGGGCTCACTGAGACACCGGGATCTTGGAAAAATGAGGTTGATCATAGGTTTATCATAACAGAATTTATGGTGATGGAATCCTTGAGGAGCTTCAAACCATTTAAGTCACCCGGACCTGATGGAATATTTTGGACGTTACTACGAAAGTAGGCCGACTATCTGGAGCCTTATCTGCCGACTACTTTCGCAGCGTGCCTAGGACTTGCATATACTCCGAAAGTCTGGCAGGAGGCAAACCTGGAAAGGCTAGATTTGCGATATCAAAGGTCTACAGGCCTATAAGCCCTACTTCCTTTGGCGGTTTGCATTGACATTGAGGGGGCGTTTAATAATGTGCGGACTGACACATTGGTCCAATCCTTAGACCAGTACCGGATGCACCGGATCCTTAGACACTGGATAAACCATATGCTAAGGAACAGGTGGATGAATTGCGGGTCCCATGACATAAATATGAGGGAGAAAGTGACACGGGGCACGCCACAAGGAAATTCTTTTTTCACTCCTTTGGGTGACCACCAAAAATAACCTATTACGGATGCTGACCCGACTGCTATACAGACGATTTTATAATACTTCTTAGGGATGAGAATCTGAACCAGCTATGCAAAAGTGCCGAATGGTTTTGCATATGGCATATGACTGGGCTAGACAGAGGGGTCTCAATGTTAACACAGGGAAGACTGAAAATGCCTGTTCATGAGGAAGATTTGGCAATTTGACGCACCACGTTTCCTCAGTACAATGATTTCGATATCTGACAAGGTCAAAAGATGGTGCACTGTCTCTACAGAATCGTTATTAGACCAATACTTACTTACGCCTCAGTAGTTTGGTGGACTGCGATGGAGAAAAAGTGCAACGTTAGAACCATACAACAGGTTGTCTTGGCATAGGCTGAGCGATGAGGACCACGCCCACTAGGGCACTGGAGACTATTGTAGATATCCGACCCATTGACAAACAGATTAAATGTGAGGCATCCAATGCGGCTATGAGACTTAAGGCGATGGGAGAATGGATTGAGGATGGGAGCAGCGCATACAATCGCGGTATAATCGAAGATTACGATAGGAAACCTGGAAGGAAGGGAAGAGATTTCCGATCGGGTACCTGAGACGACACTTGAGGCCGAGTGTGAGGCACTGCTGCTGGCGGCACAGTCTTGGACTGACTGAACCCGAGTATTGCCGTCTGGAAGATCATGTTACACGGATGGATCAAAGCTAGTGGACAGAATAGGCCTGTGGGTCTACATTGAGAACACAGTGACTGAGATCTGTTTTAGACTGCCTGACCATAATACGGTCCTACAGGCAAAGATCCGGGCGATCACGGAATGGGTGAGGTGGTGTGGTACAAATGCGAGAAAGTCGAGTGTGAACATCTTTACGAACAGTAAAATGGCCACAAGGGACATAACAACCAGGACGGTAAGGTCACGAACGGTATTGGAGTATAAGAAGGAGATTAACGCTTCCTCTGAGGGTGGCACAATCCGTAATGTTTGGGTGCCGGGCCATAACGGAGTAAGGGGGAATGAAATGGCAGACAATTTGGCAGTGAAGGTCAGAGAACTGCCGTCGCTAAGGGCGTGGGCCACAAACACTGTGGAACAGCGAAACAGACGGTAGGACGCCGAAAATCTTATGGGGTGATCCGGATCGTGAGAGGACTGAAGTAAGAAGGTCAGTATAGCTTTTGGTGTCATAACGGGATACATAGGACTACGAGCTCACTTATTCAAAATCGTTGCGGCAAGTGATGGCATGTGTAGGGCATGTGGGGAAGATGCTGAGATGTTGGAACATTTCCTTTATCATTGCCCGTCTTTCGCGTCTAACAGACACCGGTACTTATAAGGGGACACGATACCAGACGTGACATAACTTAGAGGAGTGGTATGGAAAACAATTAAGGATTCTGTAAGTAGCACGGAATTCTTATTTTAAAATTTTCTTTTTCGAGGTTACTTTTTAGTTTTTAGAGCGCACAACAAGCCGACTATTGGCTTAGGTGTATGTCTATAGTGACAAGAGGCAGATTAATATCTGCACCCTCTTTTCAACCTTACCTATCCTAGCCACCGCTGAAGGATGGCGGTGTCTTCATTTTGTTATTTCATTTGCAAAACTTCGAAATATCCATTTCCGGCACTATGAAGTATATATATTCTTGCTCGTCGTAAAAATCTGTGACGATCTAGCCATGTCCACCTGTCTGTTGAAACCACGCTACTGTCTTAAAAATAGAGATAATGTGCAGAAACTTTGCACAGATTCCTTTTTTGTTCATAGGCAGGTTAAGTTCGAAGATGGACTATATCTTGATATAGCCCCCATATAGACTGATCAGTTCAGATTTGGATATAGCTGTCATATAGACCGATCTTCGAATTAAGGTCGTGGGCCATAATAGGCGCCAGATTTGTCAAAATTTGGATATAGCTGCCATATCCACTGATCACTTGATTTAAGGCTTGAGACCTATAAAAATTGAATTTATTAGCCGGTTTTGCTGAAATTTTTTAGAATTAGATGCAGTAGGCCCCTCCACATTCGTTCCGAATATGGTAAAAATCGGTTTATATTTAGATAAAATCTATCGATTTATAGTATTGTCCGACTTCGCTGAAATTTGGTATAGAAAGTTGTGTTAGGCTCCTAGAGATGCCTTTTCAATGCGGCCTAGATCGGTCCAAATTTGGATGTGCAGCCATATATGCCGATCTCCCGATTTAAGGTTTTAAGCCCACAAAGCTGACTTTATTAATCAATTTTGATGAAATTTAGCACAATGGTTTCTTTCAGGCCTTTCGACATTCGTATCAATATATAATGATATCTCGATTAAAGTGCTTGGGACAATAAAATCACTTTTATTACTCGATTTCGATGAAATTTGAGACAGTGGGCCCTGTTCAGCTCTTCGACATCTGCACCCTATATGATTCAGATCGGTCAATATTAAGATGTAGCTGTAATATATATATATACCAATCTTCGACTTAAGTTCTTAGGCCCATACAAGGTGCATGGTTGTTTTAACAAATGCTGCGGCGTCGGAATTGCAATCTAAGAATCGGAGTCGGAGCCGAGAAAATTATCTCGACTCTGGGCCAAATTCCTTAACTCCTGTTCCGAGTCCACAGCCCTGGTTAAAACAACGTAACAACCAGTAAGGAAAGGCAAAAGTCGGACGGAGCCGACTATATAACACTTTACAGCACCGAGTCTGCATACTACTTTAAATGCATGGAACCAATTTTGAAATATAGTCAGATTTTAGTTTTGCATACCTATTGATATACTGAATAGAAAGAACCTTGTATGACCTAAATTATGGCTACTAGAGCCTTAAAGGCCATATCATATGAAAAATATATATGGGAGCTACATATATCTAAATCTGGACGGATTTGATAAAATTAAGCACGTGTACTAAGACGTTAAATAAAACACCTTACGCTAAATTTTATACAGATCAAACCAAAATTGTGGCTTCTATAGCCTTAAGAGGGCATATCGCAGATTTATATATAGTTCCCATATAGATCTTCTATATGGGAACTATATCTAAATCTGGACCAATTTTTATGAAATTTTCCACATGTATTATGACATCAAAAACAATTAAAAAGGCGTTAAGTTCGGCCGGGCCGAACTTAGGATACCCACCACCTCGGGTATATATGTAAACCACCTTTCATCAAAATCCAGTGAAAATTGCATACCTTATGTCCCATAGCAGTTACATCGAAATATGATCCGATTTGGACCAAATACTAATAAGTACAAGTCATTGTTAAATTGTGTATAGCAAAATATTGGTCTTTTTAGTAGCTATATCTAAAAATAAACCGATCTGAACCATATACAACATGAATGTCGAAAAGCCTAACATGAGTCAATGTGTCAAATTTCAGTTAAATCGGATTATAAATGCGCTTTTTTTGGGGCCAAGACATTAAATCGAGATATCGGTTTAATGGCAGCTTTATGCAAATCTTAATCGATCCAGATCAAATTGCATAAATATGTGGAGGGGCTTAACTTTACTCTCTGTCCCAAATTTCGACAAGATCGGACAATAAATACGCCTTTTATGGGCCTAAAACATTAAATCGAAGGATCGGTCTATATGGCAGCATTGTCCAAATCTGGAACGATCTGAGTGAAATTAAAGAAGGATGTCGAAGGGCCTAACACAACTCACTGTCCCAAATTGCGGCGAATTCGGACAATAAATGCGCCTTTTATGGGCTCAAAACCTAACCGAGAGATCGGTCTATGTGGCAGCTATATCCAAATAGGGCCCGATCTGTGCCATAAAGCAGAAGTATGTCAGGAGCTTAACTTAACTCACTGTCCCAAATTTCGGCGATTTAGGACAATAAATGCGCCTTTTATGGACCTCAGACCCTAAATCGGAGATCTGTTCATAGGCAGCTATATCCAAATCTAAACCGATCAGGGCGAAATTGACAAAAGATGTCGAAGGGCCTAACACAACTCACTGTCCCCAATTTCAGCGAAATCGGATAATAAATGTGGCTTTTATGGGCCTAATACCCAAAATCGGAGGATCGGTCTATATGGTAGCTATATCCAAATCTGGACCGATTTGAGCCAAATTGACGAAGGATGTCGAAGGGCCTAACACAACTCACTGTCCCAAATTTCGGCGATATAGGACAATAAATGCGCCTTTTATGGACCTCAGACCCTAAATCGGAGATCTGTCTATAGGCAGCTATATCCATATCTGGACCGATCAGGGCGAAATTGACAAAAGATGTCGAAGTGCCTAACACAACTCACTGTCCCCAATTTCAGCGAAATCGGATAATAAATGTGGCTTTTATGGGCCTAATACCCTAAATCGGAGGATCGGTCTATATGGTAGCTATATCCAAATCTGGACCGATTTGAGCCAAATTGACGAAGGATGTCGAAGGGCCTAACACAACTCATTGTCCCAAATTTCAGCAAAATCAGATAATACATGTGGCTTTAAGGGGCCTAAGACCCTAAATCGAAGGATCGGTCTATATGGCACCTATATCCAAATCTAAACCGATCTGAGCCAAATTGACGAAGGATGTCGAAGGGCCTAATACAACTCTTTGTCTCAAATTTCAGCGAAATCGGCTAATAAATGTGGCTTTTATGGTCCTAAGACCCTAAATCGGCGGATCGGTCTATATGGGGGCTACATCAAGATATAGTCCGATATAGCCCATCTTCGAACTTAGCCTGCTTATGGACGAAAAAAGACTCTGTGCAAAGTTTCTACTCAATAAATCTATTTTTGAAGATTGTAGCGTGATTTCATCATGTCTAGATCGTCTTAGATTTTTACGCTGATCAAGAATATATATACTTTATAGGATATAGTCGGAAATGGATATTTCGATGTGTTGCAAACGGAATGACAAAATGAGTATATCTCCATCCTTCGGTGGTGGGTATAAAAAGATATCGTGCAAAATTTTGTAAACATCGAAACAAAATTGTGACTTCTATAGCCTTAAAAGCCCATATCGGATGGAAGATATATATGAGAGCTATATGTCAATCTGAACCGATTTTTACGCAATCTTGCAAACATATTGTAACACCAAATAAAACACATCATGAAAAATTGTGCATAGATCGGACCAAAATACAGACGTAATAGGCCATATCGGATGAAAAATATATATTGGAGCTATATCTAAATCAGAACTGATTTTTATGAAATCCTATTATGATATCAAAAACAAAACATATCATGCAAAATTTTTTCAAGATCGGTCCAATATTTTGGCTTCTTCAGACTTAAAACGCCATATCGGATTGAAGATATGTATGGGAGCTGTATCTAAATCGATTTATATGAAATTCCGCATAGATATTCGAATGTCAAATTAAAATCTCAAGCAAAATTTTGCAAAGATTGAACCAAATTTGTGAAAGATATATATGGAAGTTATATCTAAATCCGAACCGATTTTTTCCAAAACCAACAGCGTTCGTCCTCGGACAAAAAATGTGACTTGTTCAAAATTTTGTAACAGTCGGACAACAAATGCATCCTGTATCTTGATTACCTTACCTTACCTTATCTTGTGTTTGTTTGTTCGTTTGTGTGTTCCTTATAGACTCTGGAACGGCTGAACAGATTTTCTTGAAAATTTCACAGATGGTGCATAATGATCCCGTGGTGAAAATAGAGTACTACATTTTTTGATATCTGAAGAGGGGCGGACCCTCCCCCTTACCATTATTTTCAGAAACACCAGATCTCGGAGATGAGTAGTGCGATTTAAGCGAAATTTTGTATGCTCTCTTATAGCAACCTACAAACAAAAATTTGATATCCAAATTTCGGATGGGGTGCCTAGGCGGGGCGCCCCACCCCCAAAACCTACCAAATATATATATATATATACCAATCAGGACAATATGGAACTCAAATGAAAGGTTTTTAAGATTAGAAAATGTATCTAATATTCAATTGTCGGACAAAGTGTTTGGGGGAGCACCTCCAAAACACCCCTAAATCGGACATATTAACCCACCATGGCAATATGGGACTCAAATGCAAGGTATTTGCAAGTAAAAAACGAATCTGATATCCAAATGTGGGACTAAGTTTCTGGGGGTCCCCCTTCCCCAAAACACCCCCCAAACAGGACTTATTTACTGACCATGGCAATATGGGGCTTAAATGAAAGGTATTTGAGCGTAAAATATGAATCTGATATCCAAATGTGGGACCAAGTTTCTGGGGTTCCACCCCTTCCCCAAAACACCCTAAAACGGGACTTATTTACTGACCATGGCAATATGGGGCTCAAATGAAAGATATTTAAAATTAGAAAACTAATTTGATATCCAATTGTCGGACCAAGTGTTTGGGGTACCACCCCAACCCCCAAAAAAATACTCCAAAATCGCACAAATTTACGGCCATGGCAATGTGGGACTCAAATGAAAGGTCTTTGGAAATAAAGAACGAATCTGATATCGATAATCGGGAAGAGTGTCTATGGGGCCACCCCACCCCAATAACATTTCCCAAATAAGAAGTATTTGCTGACCATTGTAATTTGAGGTTTTTTAGAATAGAACACGAATCTGATATATATTTTCAAAGCCAAGTCACTGAGTGGCCGCCCCATCCCCCAAAACACCACCTAAACCGGTCATGTTTGCCGACTATGGAAAAATGAGGCTCAAATGAAGGGTATTTGGGAGTAGACTAAAAATCTGATATCAATATTCTGAACCAACTGTCTAGGAGACGTCCCACCACCATAACAACGTATTTGCTCACCAAGACACTTTGGGTCTTCAAGACAGTGGAGCTTGATATTCATAGGGCCCATACCCCAAACCAGACATATTTGCTGGCTTTTGCAATAAGGGATTTAAATGAATGGTATTTGAGATTAGAAAACGAATTTGATATCCGATTTCGAGGCCAATGGCAATATGGGGTTCAAATAAATGCTATATAGATATATGGGAATAGAACACGTTGCTGATATATTTTCAGGGCTTAGTGATTGGGGTGGTCCCCACTCCCCAAAACACCCCTAAATCGAGCATATTTACCAACCATGTCAATGTGGAGCTTAAATAAAAGGAATTGGGGGGTAGAGCAAAAATTGATACCCACTTTCGGGACCAATTTTCTGCACAAACAGCAATTTTTTGCTAATCGTCGCAATATGGAGCCCAAATAAAGGTATCCGGGAGTAGAATACGAATTTGATATCCAAATGTAGGACCATGTATTAAGGGCATCCTCCATTCCCCAAAACACACCCCAAAGGGTTACAATTTTTCGACCATGCCAATATGTGGCTTAAATGAAAGGTATTTGAGATTACAAAGCAGATTTGATAACCAATTTTGGGGCCATGTGTTTGGGGACGCCTCATCCTGTAAACTCCCCTCGAAACCAATGACAATATGGTGTTTAAATAAATGGTATTTGAGAGAAGGGCACGATGCTGATATATTTTCAGAGCCAAATGTCTGGGGGACATCATGAGAATATCGGGCTGAAAAAAGTATTTTAAGAATTGATTCCACCTTACAAGTCAGCGATATAATATTTTCGTAACATCTTATTTCATTAAAAGCTCTTTAATTGTCGAAAATAATTCCAAGGAAAATTTTGTTCCATATAAAGTACAAGAAGTTGCAGCGGAGCGGGCCCTGACCAACTAGTTTTATTTATAAGATAAGATGACTTAGAAAAATGTTTGTTAAATGTTTATCTTTCACAAAAACTTTTCGCAAGAAAACAAACTTTTAACTTTTGAAAAAATTACATTGCGATTCGGTCTTTAAAAAAATTGCATTAACCCATTAACGACGAAAAATATCCAATAATAAAGCCGCCTTAGAGGAATTCTAGCTCGAGTTAGGAAAGAGGTGTCGTAACGAAATTTGGATTAGCGTAAAGTTGACGATTGAAACCGTTTACGAAAAATCAAACGAAAAAATGTCTCTAAATTTTTAGGAGTGAGATTTCTGGAGTCCCTTTTAATGACTTGTTGCATTTGATGGTTTCTATATGAAAAAAAAAAAATTAAGGCAATAGTACCACTTTTTTAACAGCAGGTGCGATTTCATGCCAAATCATTAAATCCAGCTTTCTTAGCTAAATTGTTATAAAAATATCAAGAAAATGATTATTTTACTTGGGATATAAAAAAATTTGTTTTTCAAACAAACATGTAAAAGCATGTTAAGGTCGGCCGGGTCGAATCTTATATCCCCTTCACCATGGGTCGCATTTGTTGAGCTCTTGCCACGGTATCTCTTCTTAGGAAAACAAAGGATATAAGGAGAAAATTGCTATGTTATTGGACCAATATCAAGGTATGGTTCAATTCGGACCATAATTGAGTTGAATATTGGAGACCATAGTAGAAGTCATTGTGTAAAATTTCAGCCAAATCTAGTAAGAATTGCGCACTTTAGGGGCTGAAGAAGTAAACTAGAGGGATCGATTTATAGTGGAGCTGTATTAGGCTAAAAACCGATTCTTGCCATATTCGAAACGTATGTTATGTTCTCATAATAGAAGCCGTCGCACAAAATTTTAGCCAAATCGGATAATACTTGCGCCTTTTGGAAGCTCAAGAAGTCAAAATCCCATATCGGGTTATATGGCAGCTACATCAGGTTATGGACCGATATGAACTATTCTTAGCACAGTTGTTGAAAGTTATTATAAAACACCTCAAGCAGAATTTCAGCTAAATCGGATAATAATTGCGCCCTTTAGTTGCTCAAGAAGTCAAGACCCCAGATCGGTGTATATGGCAGCTATATCAGGCTATTGACCGATTTGAACTATTCTTAACACAGTTGTTGGAAGTTATATCAAAACACGTCGTGAAACATTTCAGCCAAATCGTATAAGAATTGCGCCCTCTAGAGGCTCAAGAAGTCAAGACCCAAGATCGGTTTATATGGCAGCTATATAAAAACATGGACCGATATGGCCCATTTACAATCCCAACCGACCTATACTCATAGCAAGCATTTGTGCAAAATTTCAAGCGGCTAGCTTTACTCCTTCGAAAGTTAAAAGGTATTTGAATGTAGAATTCGAATCTGATATCAAAAAATGGACCAAGTGTTTGGGGGGCCGCCTCTCCCCAAAAACGTCCCCCAATGGGGACAAATTTACGACCATAGCAATATGGGGCTCAATTGAAAGATCTTTGGAAGTAAAGCACGAATCTGATATCAATATTCGGGAAAAGTGTTTATGGGGCCACCCCACCCCCGAACTCCACCCAGCTAGGAAGTATTTGCTGACTATTCATTGTTTTTAGGGCCAATACCCCAATCCGGACATATTTGCTGACTTTTGCAATAAGGAGTTAAATGAGATTAGAAAACGAATTTGATATCTAATTTTGAGGGCAATGGCAATATGGGGTTCAAATAAATTATATATAGATATATGAGAATAGAGCACGTTGCTGATATATTTTCAGGGCTTAGAATTTGGGGGACCACCCCACTCCCCAAAACACCCCTAAATCGGGCATATTTACGGACCATGACAATGTGGGGCTTAAATGAAAGGTATTGGGGGGTAGAGCAAGAATTGATACCCACTTTCGGGACCAATTTTCTGGGGGTCTACCCCTTTCCCAAAATACCCCACAAACAGCAATTTTTTACTAACCATCGCAATATGGGGCTCAAATAAAGGTATTTGGAAGTAGAATACGAAATTGATATCCAAATGTAGGACCATGTATTTAGGGCATCACCCCTTTCCCAAAATATTTCGATGAAAGGTATTTGAGATTAGAAAACGAATTTGATAACCTATTTTGGGGCCATGTGTTTAGGGGACGCCTCATCCTATAAACTCCTCTTCAGCCAATGGCAATATGGGGTTTAAATAAATGGTATTTAAAAGAAGAAGAGCACGATGATGATATTTTTTCAGGTCCAAGTATCTGTGGGACCACCTCTCCCCGAGGAAACTTTTGTTCCATATAAAGTAAAAGAAGGCGCAGCGGAGCGGGCCCGGGTCAGCTAGTAATTTCATAGAAATCGGACAACGGGTTAGGCGTAATGGGTTTAAATTTTCTCTTTAAAAATTATTTTCAAGTTTATCTATAGAATAGAAGAATATCAGGAAAATGTTGTTTAGGACAGATATGCATAATTAAAAGTCTCTAAAAATGTTTATGCAAAATGTAGTGTTGCAAAGCGCAATATTTTATTGAAATTTTGGCTTTTGAAAAATAATCTCGATGTAAGGTTCTCTTTAGAGAATTTTTCGCGGAAATTGAGTCCTTCAAAAAAATTCATTAAAATCTTGCGTTTAGAAAAATTGTAATTGAAATGTTGGGATGTTTGGCCTGTGCCATTAGAGAATATTATGCTGAAATTTTGTCTGTAGAAAAATTTTATTAACATTTTGTTTTACTAAAGATTGCGTTACAATTTTGTCCTTAAAAAACTTAATTTAAGACGGTCTTAGCCTCAGCAAAATGTTATCTTTGTAGAATATTATAAATGTGACATTTTATCATTTTACAATAAATAGGGTATAAAAATGTAATTGAAATTTTTTTGTTTAGAACAAAATAAATTAAAATTTTTCTTTATACAAAATTCGGGCCCAAAACCGGATATAGCTGCCATGTAGACCGATCTCTCGGTTGAAAGCCTTGGTCAATAAAAGGCGCATTTATAATCCGATTTCGCTGAAGTTTAACACTTATGTTAGGCTTTTCGACATCTGTGTCCTATAAGGTTCAGATCGCTCTATATTTGGATACCAGCTGACCCGGGCCCGTTCCGCTGCGCCTTCTTTTACTTAATATGGAACAAAAGTTTCCTTGGAATATTTTATTTCGACAATTAAAGATCTTTTAGTGAAATACCGTGCTACGAAAATAGTATATCGCTTGACCAACAGTTTAACAATATAAGTGCCTTTATCTGTATCCCATATGATCTTTATTGGTCTACGAATTTAAGTTTGGATGTAAGGTGTTCTCCATTCTTAAAATACTTAATTTCAGCACGATATTCTCATGATGTCTGATTTAGTGGTGTTTTAGGGGGTGGGGCGGTCCCCCAGATACTTGGACCTGAAAAAATGTCAGCGTCGTGCTCTTCTCTCAAAAACCATTTATTTAAACCCCATATTGCCATTGGCTTAAGAGGAGTTTACAGGATGAGGCATCCCCCAAACACAGTGCCCCAAAATAGGTTATCAAATTCGTTTTCTAATCTCAAATACCTTTTATTTGTGCCACATATTGGCATGGCTGAACATTTTTTTTCCTTTGTGGTGTTTTGGAAAAGGGGTGATGCTCTAAATACATGATCCTACATTTGTATATCAAATTCTTATTCTACTCCCAAATACCTTTATTTGAGCCCCATATTGCGATGGTCAATTAAAAATTGCTGTTTGTGGGGTATTTTCGGTATGAATTCTTGTGAAAATGGGTATCAATTCTTGCTCTACCCCCAATACCTTTCATTTAAGCTCCACATTGGCATGGTGTGTAAATATGCCCGATTTAGGGGTGTTTTGGCGATTGGGGTGGTCCCCAAACATTAGGCCAGAAAAATATATCAGCAACGTACTCTATTTTCATATATCCATATATCATTTATTTTAACCCCATATTGCCATTGCCCTCAAAATTGGAAAACTAATTCGTATTCTAATCTCATTAAAACTCCTTATTGCAAAAGTCAGCAAATTTGTCCGGTTTGGGGTATTGGCCCTTAAAACTATGAATATTTAGTTCCACTCTCTTTAAGACCCAAATTGTCTTGGTGAGCAACTACATCCTATTTGGGGGTTGCTGTGGTGGTGGGTCGTCCGCTAGAGTGTTGGTCCTTAATGTTGATATCAGATACGTGGTCCACTCCCACATACTTTTACTTTGAGCCCCATATTTCCATAGTCGGCAAACATGACCGGCTTGGGGTGTATTTTGCGGGATAGGCGGCCACTTAGTGAGTTGGTCTTGAAAATATATTTCGGATTAGTTTTCTACTTTAAAAACCCTCTTATTTGAGCCTCATATTGCAGTAGTCAGAAAATACTTACTATTTGGGTGGTGTTGTGGGGGTGGCTTTGCCCAATTGACACTTTTCCCGAATATTGATATCAAATACGTGCTTTACTCCCAAAGACCTTTCATTTGAGCCCCATATTGCTATGGTCGTAAGTTTGTCCCCTTTGGGGGATGGTTTTTGGTGAGAGGCGGCCCCCCAAACACTTGGTCCCATATTTGGACATCAGATTCTAATTCTACATTTAAATACCTTTTATTTAAGCCCCATATTCCCATGGTCAGTAAATAAGTCCTCTTTGGGAGGTGTTTTAGGGAAGGGGTGGATCCCCAGAAACTTGGTCCCACATTTGGATATCATATTCGTATTCTACTCGCAAATACCTCTCATTTGAGTCCCATATTGCCATGGTCGGTAAATATGTCCGATTTAGGGGTGTTTTGGGGCTTGGGGTGGTCCCCCTAGCACTTGGTCCGACAATTGGATGTCAGATACGTTTTCTTATCCTGAATACCTTTCATTTGAGTCCCATATTGTCGTGATTGGTTTAAATATATGTTTGGTAGGTTTTAGGGTGGGGCGGCCCCCCTAGGTACCCGATCCGAAATTTGGATACCAAATTTTTATTTTTAGGGTACTATATCAGAGCACACAAAATTTCGCTTAAATCGCACCACCCATCTCCGAGATCAGGCGTTTCTGAAAATTAGGGTAAAGGGGAGGGTCCGCCCCCCTTCGGATATCAAAAAATATAGTACCCTATTTTCACCACGGTGTCATTATGCACCATCTGTGAAAATTTCCAGAAAATAAATAACCCATCTGAAAACATCCGCCAGAGGTCCATCAAAATTGGTTCGGAATTGGATATAGCTCACACTTTGCACCTGTGGGGTAGGTGTAGGGTATTGTAAAGTCGGTACCGCCCGACTGTTGCTTTTCCTTACTGGTTACTTGTTCATTTTGCACTAGATAAACTGAGTCAAGTGAGTCTGATTGCGTACTGTGTAGAACTTTTTGAGAAAATTTCTGAAAAATTTCAACCATAGTCATTCAATTCAGACATTCGCTCCTGTTTCTTAATTTATTCTTTCCTGACTTGGTTTAGATGGGAAATTTTACTCTGCATTCGATAGAACACTTAAAGAACAAACTTTATTAAGCGTGCTAAAGTATTAAATGAATGTCAGGCGCCCTACGCTTCGAAGTGATCTTGAAGGCATGGTAATGCTGAGGATCGTTCTGTTTGATATATATTTTTGTTTGCTCTTCTTGATTGTTATAAACATTTGTGTCAACAAATAATATCCACCTAACATGTATGTACGAATGTATTTGTATATACATATGTATAGTGTGTTTACTGCCGTGGGTAGTCAGATATGTATGAATGTAGAAATGAAAAAAGCCGCCTTCATTGAGACAATAACGCTGATGACATTTGCATTAGCTTTTGCTAATAATTGTATCTACACACAAACACACACTAGCCTTTTACACACACTAAACTAAATGTGAATACGTAACAAACAGAAGCTAACTTAATTAGGAAATTAATAAAGCTTACAATACACCTAATTAACCACAAGACATTTCTATAATTTGTTATAATAACGATCTGACGATATAAGCAGTGACATAGCTCGCCAACAGCGAAACAAGGCAATTCGAAAAAATATACGAGTATAAATAAATAAAAATTATATTAACAAAAGACGAATGCATACACCCAAGCATATGTATCGATTCACCAAACAACAGCCGGGACCAGCAGCTACTTAAATGTCGCAAGCACTCACACACACACTAAAGGAGAAAATCGTAAATCATCCGTAGCAAAAGAAATGCTGAGATATAATTTATCAAATGCAAATTAACTGACGATCGATTCAGGCAGCTATCTACCTCTTCATATCCCCCCATCCCCCTTGGTGAGGCGGCTTTCAATGGTGGCAATCGATTTCATGGGGACTGGAACACTTCAACTCAGCTGATTGTTAGGCTAATAAACTTTCTAAACGACCGACTCGATGACAGACGGCCAACCAATCTAGTGGCTGATCGATCGGTAGACTGTCGAATTCGGTGTCGCGACGCCCAGAGCAAACCTGTGCTAGGCGGCTCACCAATAAATCCATGTGGGATGCTTGGCGCATCTTAGCATAGACACTGCGGGGTGTTTTGTATTAGATGGCATCACAAATAGCTTGAATGTTTATATACTCGTAGTAACTACCAGCAACAAATTTCCCAGTGGTAGAAAATATACAAAGTCCGAAGTGTTACAACTCAAATATTCAAAGCAACATTGCGGCATCACTTTTACCGAATGACTAGGCAGTGAATGGGTAGCTATGTGACAGGGATATGATCATAACTCAATTCTCTCGATTTTCTTATTTCTTATTTAACGAGCCCTATTGACGCAAGTCAAATATCGACTTACCTAGTCCTCTATTTATTTGTAGTCTAAGTCAGTCCACCGATTGGCAAACACATACTCTATGGGAGGTTTATCTTAGTTTGACCCGATTTTATGTCAGTAATTTCCAAAAGCGAACTTAGTATTATAATTTTTAAAAAGAAAATTGCTCTTGCCATATACCTCGTCTGGAGCATGATACCTGGTGGTCGAATCGATTATCTGGGACTCCAACATGAAATATTACCTAAAGTTCAATTAATTGTCGACAGTCCCCTCTTGTTATTTCTTTGGTTAATTCAAGTCGGTGAAATTCGATCAGTCTCTCAAAATCTGCTGCATAAACCCTTGATTAAGCATTTGCGCAGCTCTGTATTTTTCAGGATCCATTTTTTTCCAGCTTTCTTAAAACTTTTTTAATAAAGCACTCGGAAAAAAGTGGTTCATAAAATTAACTAAAACAAGTAAAAGCGTTCTAAGTTCGGCCGGGCCGAATCCTATATACCCTCCACCATGGATCGCATTTGTCGAGCTCTTGCCACGGTATCTCTTTTTAGGCTAAAAAGGATATAAGAAAAGAGTTGCTCTGCTATTAAAACGATATCAAGATATGGTCCAGTTCGGACCACAATTAAATTATATGTTGGAGACCTGTGAAAATTTTTAGCCAATTCGTATAAGAATTGCGCCCATTGGGGCTCACGAAGTAAAATAGAGAGAAAGATTTATATGGTATCTGTATCGGGCTATAGACCGTTTCAAAGCATAATAAACACAGTTGTTGATGGTCATGAGAGGATCCGTCGTACAAAATTTCAGGCATATCGGATAATAATTGCGACCTCTAGGGGTCAAGAAGTCAAGATCCCAGATCGGTTTATATGACAGCTATATCAGGTTATGAACCGATTTGAAACTTATTTAAAACAGTTGTTGAAAGTAAAAATGAAATACGTCATGCAAAATTTCAGCCAAATCGGATAGGAATTGCGCCCTCTAGAAGCTCAAGAAGTCAAATCCCCAGATCTGTTTATATGACAGCTATATCAGGTTATGAACCGATTTGAACCATACTTGGCACAGTTGTTGGATATCATGACGAAATACTTCGTGCAAAAACTCATTCAAATCGGAACAAAGGATAAAAGAAAAGAATTGTTAATTTATTGGAACATAACAATATCAAGTTATGGTTTATTTCATAGTAGAAGTCATTGTGTAAAATTTCAGCCAAATCTAGTAAGAATTCCGCACTTTAGGGGCTGAAGAAGTAAAATAGGGCGATCGGTTTATAGGGGAGCTGTATTAGGTTATAAATCGATTCATTCCATATTCGACACGTACGTTAAAGATAACGAGAGAAGCCGTTGTACAAAATATCAGGCAAATCGGTAATACTTGCGCCCTTTAGAGGCTCAAGAAATCAAGATCCCATATCGGATTATATGGCAGCTATATCAGGTTATGGACCGATTTGAACTATTCTTAGCACAGTTGTTGAAAGCTATAACAAAACACCTCATGCAAAATTTCAGCTAAATCGAATAACAATTGCGCCCTCTAGTGGTTCAAGAAGTCAAGACCCCAGATTGGTTTATATGGCAGCTATATCAGGTTATGGACCGATTTCAACCATACTCAGCACAGTTGTTGGAAGTCATAATAAAACAACTCGTGCAAAATTTCAGCCAAATCGGAAAAGAATTGTGCCCTGTAGAAGCTCAAGAAGTCAAGATCCCAGATCGGTTTATATGGTGCTTTCGACATACCGACGGACGGGCGTACATGGCTAGTTTGACTTAAAATGTCATGACAATCAAGAATATATATACTTTATGGGGTCTTAGACGAATATTTCGACGAATTACAAACAGAATGACGAAATTAGTATACCCCCATCCTATAGTGGAGGGTATAAAAATTATTCCAATTTAGTAAGTCAATTTTAATATAATCCGCATAAAACAAAGAAAAATTTCAAGTGTTAAACAAATTTTACACATCCTCAGTTAGCTCCTAAACAAAATTCTATTCAACAAGAAAATGTCGATTTTCTTCAAGTTGAATATGATTTTTTAAAAAGTTTGTTCATAAAGTTTCCTAAATTTGAATAGTTTTGTGGAATTTAAAAAAAAGCACAAGTAAAATGTAAAATGCAGTTGGTTTGAACGAATTTTTAGTTGAACTAGCCGAAACCAAAAACTTTCTAGTAATAGGAAGAGTTGCTTAATGTAGTTACAAGTTTCTTAATAAATCGTTATGTACACTCGAAAGTTTTTTTCCGTAATTTGTTAAGCCCATTTATTTACAGAAAATATTGAAAACGCTATCAGTACGTCATTAAGTATTTTTCACATGTATACGATTTTAGAGCATTCATTCAATTATCGCTTTATTGAAATCTTAAAATTTGAAAAAAGCTCGAAAGTTTGGTTTATGACTTGAAATTGTAGAGATCAATTGACATTTTTATACTCCTAAAACGAGATCGCATTTACAAATCAAAATCGGCTTGTTTATATTGTGAATTGTCGAAAATTTTCTACCAATGCTGCGACAAAAATTTCAGTAGGTGGAAATTTGACGTAAAAGGACGATGCTGCCACCTGATCTTATATTGTACACGAGCAGTTGGGTATCATTTCACAGTTGAGAGGTTGTGTTGAGATTCCTCAAACTACCAACTACAACTCAATGATTCATCGCCTCGAAGTATATGCTATATTCCTTAAAAACCCTTCGGCAATTCTTTTCCGCTATCTTTTACCAATCATCACTAAAAGATAAGTTTAGATTAACGATGCATTTGTTTTCTGTAATCGTTTAACATTAGTCAGCTTTTAATCAAAGATATGAGTAATATGAAGCGAAAATCGGATAAAGCATAGGGTGATTTTTTAAGAGGTATAGTAAAGTTTTTCAAAAAGAAAAATTCTTGAAATCTTTATTTAAATCGATATTCATATAATTTAATGTTCGAAGATTGTTTCATACAAATGTTGACCGTGACTACGCCTCAAATGGTCCATCCGCTTAGTCCAATTTTGGCATACTCTTTTCAACATTTCGGCCGGTATCTCATGAATAAATGCTTCAATGTTGTTTACCAATGTGTCAATTGCAGCGGGCTTGTCTCTATAGTCATATGCTTTAACATAGCCCCACAAAAATAGCCTAAATGCGTTAAATCGCACGATCTAGGCGGCCAATTGACCGGCCCCGAATGTGAAATAAAATATTCACCGATCTCGCCTCTCAATAAAACCATTGTTATGCGTGCTGTGTGACCGTCTTGTTGAAATCATATGTCATGCTCTTGCTCAAGCTCTTGCATTTTGGGCAAAAAAAAAAAAGTTGGATATAATCTCACGATAGCACTCACCATTTGTAGTTACGTTACGATTCGCATCATCTTTGAAGAAGTACGGGCCGATGATGCCACCAGGCCATCAACCGCACCAAACTGTGACCTTTTCTGTATGCATTGGTAGCTCTTGCAATGCTTCTGGCTGATCTTCGCTTCAAACTCGACAATTCTGCCTTTTTACGTACCCATTGAGCCAAAAAAGTGCTTTGTCGCTGAACACAATTTTAGCGCGGTGAAGTTTCTTAACAGAACACGCATTTTGATAATAAAACTCAATAATTTGCAAGCGTTGCTCGTTGGTAAGACGATTCATAGTTAAATTATAGACCAAACTAGAAAACAAATCACCCTTTGCCTATTATACTTTTTTTTGCAAAACATTTTGTTTGGGCTTAAAATAATCAAATGGAGAACAGTGTATACAAAATCAAATTTTTTTATAGAAAGGAAATTCAATAATCTTTAAAACTTTGTGTTCGCTCCTAAGACATTTTAGAAACTAATTTACATAATTTATGTTTTTTAACGAAATTTTTAACAGCAGTACGCTTGATTATACCAAGTTTTTGGATACTTAAAATTTGGAATGCCTTGCCCCTTTTCCATTGCCGTAATATTTAAATAGATTTAAAACAAGTAAAAGCGTGCTAAGTTCGGCCGGGCCGAATCTTATATACCCTCCACCATGGATCGCATTTGTCGAGTTCTTTTCCCGCATCTCTTCTTAGACAAAAGAGGATATAAGAAAAGAGTTGCTCTGCTATTAAAACGATATCAAGATATGGTCCGGTTCGGACCACAATTAAATTATATGTTGGAGACCTGTGTAAAATTTCAGCCAATTCGTATAAGAATTGCGCCCATTGGGGCTCACGAAGTAAAATAGAGAGAACGATTTATATGGGATCTATATCGGGCTATAGACCGATTCAGACCATAATAAACACGTTTATTGATGGTCATGAGAGGATCCGTCGTACAAAATTTCAGGCAAATCGGATAATAATTGCGACCTCTAGGGGTCAAGAAGTCAAGATCCCAGATCGGTTTATATGGCAGCTATATCAGGTTATGAACCGATTTGAACCTTATTTGACACAGAACCTTATTTGCGCAGAAAGTAAAAATAAAATACTTCGTGCAAAAATTCATTCAAATCGGATAAGAATTGTGCCCTCTAAGGGCTCAAGAAGTCAAGACCCAAGATCGGTTTATATGGCAGCTATATCAGGTTACGGACCGATTTCAACCATACTTGGCACAGTTGTTGGGTATCATAACAAAACACTTCGTGCGAAATTCCATTCCATTCGGATAAGAATTGCGCCATCTAGAGGCTCAAGAAGTCAAGACCCAAGATCGGTTTATATGGCAGCTATATCAAAACATGGACCGATATGGCCCATTTACAGTACCAACCGACCTACACTAATAAGAAGTATTTGTGCAAAATTTCAAGCGGCTAGCTTTACTCCTTCGGAAGTTAGCGTGCTTTCGACAGACAGACGGACGGACGGACAGACGGACGGACATGGCTAGATCGACATAAAATGTCACGACGATCAAGAATATATATACTTTATGGGGTCTCAGACGAATATTTCGAGTAGTTACAAACAGCTTGAAGAAATTAGTATACCCCCCATCTTATGGTGGAGGGTATAAAAATAGTTAAATTAAATTGATAAAAAGAATAAAAAGCCTAGTACGACCTTCTACTGACGGTTAAATATAAAATGTATATTTTTCTATAAATAATTCAAATTTTAATACGAGTGACAACATTTGTTTACGAAAGAGTACAAATTTTACTATAAAAGTTGGGTCCAAGTACCTGGGAGGCCGCCCCAGCCCCAGAACCCCTTAAAATAGGTTTATTTGACTATCATGACAATATGGGACTCAAATGAAAGGTATTCGGGAGTAGATTACGAATATGGTCAGGAAGTAGGAATAAGCTTTATAATTTATTGATAACGGAAGGGGGCGGACCCTCCACTGTTACCCCAAAACACCACCCAAAATCAAAAGTGGACCGATAAGGACAATATCGGTATCAAATGAAAAGAATGCGGGAGTAGTTAATGAATCTGGCATACAAATTCATGTCGAGGTATAGGGGGTCACCCCGCCCCCACAGAAAACATCCAAAATGGGCATATTGGCCAATTACGGATATATGGAACTCGGTTTGCTTGATCCGTATAGACTGAAAAACGTCAGAACCGATTTTCTCGAAATTTTCGCAGATTGTGTATGTTGGCTTGGAAGGAAACATAGGCAATATAATTTTTCGGTATCGGAAGTGGGACGGGCCCTCCCCCTTATGCCAAAAACGCCACCCAAAATCAAAGTGGACCGATCGGGACAATATAGGTATGAAATGAAAGATATTGGAGACCAGTGAGAGAATTGGCCCTAGTATAGGTGGCGCCTTTCTTTCCAAAAAAAAGTCAAATAGATTGATATGGGACTCAAATGAAAGGTATTTGAGAGTAGAAAACGAATTTGATATCCAATTTTGGAGCCAAGTGTTTTGGGGTACTCCCTAAAGCACCACCTAAACTGAACTTCATTTTCGTTGGGAATAAAGAACGAATTTGATATATATTTTCAATGCAAAGTTCCAGTGGCCTCCCCAGCCCCAAAACACCCTACAAACGATTCATATTTACCGGCCATGGCAATATGGGGCTCAAATTAAAGGGATTTGGAAGTGCAGCACGAATGTGATATCCATATCTGAGTCGAAATGTCTGAGGTGCCATCTCTGCCCTAATGAGAACATTACCCTAAGGAAGGACATTACCACCAGGAACCGAGAAGGAGCAAATCCCACACCGATTCAAGTTTAAACTCAATGATAAGGGACCCTTTTTATAGCCGAGTCCGAACGGCGTCCCGCAGTGCGACACCTCTTTGGGGAAAATTTTTGAAATTACCATGCATGGCATTGTACCTCGCAAATGTCGCCAACATTAAGAGGGGATAGACACCGCTTTGTCCAGGATTCGAACGCGTTCAGCGTCATAAGCTACAATGGCACGAATTCGATATCCGCATTCAGGGCGAAGTGTCCCCACCCTAAAAAGATATTAGAGATTTAAGGAAGGCGCGGCGGAGCGGGCCCGATTGGACTATTGCAATTATAAAGGTGATTTTCAAACACGTTGTTTCTCAGTCATACAATAATCACACGAGTAAAAACTTAAAATAATACAAGAATGCTTGATTTGTGACTTCACTTTGTATAGGATTAATAGATCCATGTTAGACACCCTAAATTAAATGCCCTTAGAGACCTTAAAGGTTTATTACTAACACAAATTCTTATTTTACAAGGAAACTCCGCCTCTAACATTTTACTTTACAAACACAAACAATATTCTATTGTTTGACATATCTTTTTTTAACTTTGTTTGCAGGAACTTTTAAATTTGAATTCAGATCTATATTTATGCGATGGAATATTTTAACGCAAAGGATATATACTACTTATTACAGTCAGATGTACGCCTTTGATGGTAAGTATAAGATTGAAAATTAAACTACGTATCTATACTCAACACTTTCATTTCTTTTTTCACAGCCAACAAAATATTTTGGATACGACGTAACGGTACTTCTGGAAAAATAAGATGCTTAGTTCTATGCGACTTATTTGGGAATTTTTCCGGAGCCATTTAAAACTAAATGTTTAAACGTTTTTATTTTAATAGTTTATTTATTCGAAATTTATTTTCGCAACGTGTAAATTTGAAATCTACTAATAAAATAACATAAAGAATTAATATGAGAATGTGCATTGGTTACATCTGAATGGAATAGAAGCCAAGATTGAATGGAATAGAAGCCGAGATGTATTAGGTTAGGTTAGGGTAGATTTCAGTTCAAAATATCTTTCACGATTTTTCATCATATGCACTGAATAAAGAATAATTAAGTTCCATTTGTCTATATGGCACGCGATTCAGAGATGCCGCCTTCAAACCTGAAGTCGCTGGTTTAAGCCGCTTCTGTATGGAAGAAGAGCCTCCTTGTAGGAAATAATGCTAATGCATATCACCAGATATGGGGAAGTTCGGATGTCAACTAAAGGTGTAGGCTGCTTATTGAATATATTATAACTTGGAATCTGGCGATTTGTTGAACCCTAGAGCTGGTTGGTCTAAGGAAGGACACGACAGCACCACACGATTGGGACATCTATAAGGCTGAGCTAAGAAAATATAAGGGCGAGCTGAAAAAGGCTCAGAAAAAATCCTGGGTAGAATTCTGCAGCTCCGTGGTGCCTTTAGGCTAAGGAAGATTCTGTCCTCGGGACCAATTACGGTGGGGTATATTCAGAAGTCAGATAATGTATGGACAACGTATAGTGAGGTAACACTAGACCTACTCATTGATACACATTTCCCGGGAAATTCTCCAACGGACAACGCGGCGCCAGAAGAGTTTGTTTCTGGTATACATTCGTCGTAGGTTATTAGGGAAATTATGTCTGAGCCGAAAATCCTTTGGGCAATAATAAGTTTCGACTCCTTTTAGTCGTCAGACCCTGATAATATATCACCGGTTGAATTACAAGCTGTATCTTATAGACTGGTTCCTTGGCATAGGGAGTTTCCCAGCTTGGGTGGAGAGAATGTTCTGTTTACAGAAAGTACAAAATACTTGCGTGTTTTGCTGGACAGAATATTTAACTTCAAATCCAACATTTTGGAAAGGGCAAGAAAGGCCACTCTTGCCCTACACACCTGCAAGAGAGGCAAAAATAGGGGGTTTAGACCGCGTGTCATGCATTGGGTATATACTGCAGTAGTCAGACCTATAATGCTATATGCTGTTGTGGTCTGGTGGACGGCGCTTCAAAAGTCCACCTACTGCTCAATACTTAACCAGATCCAAAGGATAGCTTGATTACACCATCTGACGCACTGAATTTAATGCTGCATCTTATAACTCTGGACAGTGTGGCTACCCAAATTGCAGCGACCACTGCCGTACGGTTAAGAGAGCTTTCTCATTGGTCATGTGGTATAATATCTGATGTTCCAGGCAGTGTGGATTACACCCTACTTGAGCTGCTTTTTTGAAAAAAATTACTGTACCACTATTCCTGATAGAAACGATTAGAACTATGATATCCCTGAGAACAGAAGTTACATAGACTTCTATACGGATGGTTCCAAATTAAACGACCAGGTGGGCTTTGGGATGTACTCTAAAGATCTAGAACTGGCCACATCGAAAAAGTTACCCGACCACTGCAGTGTGTATCAAGCGGAGATCCTTGCAATTAAGGAAGTTGTGGAATGGCTAAGATGTAATGTCATTACAACGATTGGCATAAATATCTTCTCAGGCAGCCATTAAATCCCTAGAGAACGTATTTCTGAACACAAAAACCGCCCTCGACTGTCGCAGATCTCTCAACGAGATGGCTGAACAGTTCAAAATTCACCTGTTCTGGGTGCCGGGCCACAGAGATATTCCAGGGAATTATAAAGCGCATGGGCTTGCGAGACTAGCAACTACCCTACACATTCCAGGGATACTGCAATATGTGGGTATGTCTCTAGCGACATGTAAGCTAAGTCTTCAGGACCAGGCCAGAAGGACAGCGAATGATAGATGGTCACAAAGAGGGAACTGTGAGCATTCCAAAGCTATGTGGCCTCATCTGGCTGGACAGACGTCTCAATTATTGTGTCCGTCATGACAGGTCACTGTCTAATCGGAAAACATGCTGACAGACTGAAGGTTGCCAGCAACGACTTTTGCAGAAACTGTGAGGACATCCAAGAAGAAGAGACTATAGAACACCTTCTGTGTGTGTCCCGCACTGGCAGTCAAAAGGAGTTTCACATTAGGTTCTTATTTTTTTGAGAACCTGTCTGATTTAGCGGAAGTGAACATTCGCAAGTTATTGGGCTTTTTAAAGCGATCTGGATGGTTCAGCGGTAGGATCTAGAGGCATCTTCCTTCTTATGTTTCTGTGGTATCACAATGGACGAAAACCTAACCTAACCTTAACGTTGAACCATAATGAGGTTCATTTGATGTAATTAAAATTTAGATCTATTAACTATATACTAATAAAAATGTCTTTAGGGCTATATGAAGTTCAACGTTTTTCGAAAGTAGATTTTTTCAATGTAAGTTTTAGCGGTTAGATGAACTCCACTTTCTAAAAAAAACTTTGTTTGAGCCCGATACTCGCATGGGATTTTTGAGTGGGAAAGCCCCTAGGATGGTGGTTTGTGGGATATGGGTTAGTAATTGCCCCCATAAACTTGATCCCGAAAATGAGTGTCAATTTCGTTCTCTTCTCCCAAATACCTTTTATTTGAGTTCTACATTGCTATGGTCGGTAAATATATACACATAGCCCATAAAGTCTGCGTTCACCTGACAAACTTTTATGATTGGTTAAAGAACACAAAGAAAACTTAAAAATCAAATCAACTCTTTTACATACATTTTTTTCTTCATATTCCTAGCATTAAAAAAACAAAAAAAAAATTCTATGTTTGGTTAAGCACTTTCACTCTAGAGCGATTTAAATATGATAACAATTAAATATAAGCAGCACAAAGCCTGCGTTCAGTAATTAAAAACAAGTATAAGCGTGCTAAGTTCGGCCGGGCCGAATCTTATATACCCCCACCATGGATCGCATTTGTCGAGTTCTTTTCCCGGCATCTCTTCTTAGGCAAAACAAGTAAAAGCGTGCTAGGTTCGGCCGGGCCGAATCTTATATACCCTCCACCATGGATCGCATTTGTCGAGTTCTTTTCCCGGCATCTCTTCTTAGGAAAAAAGGATATAAGAAAAGAGTTGCTCTGCTATTAAAACGATATCAAGATATGGTCCGGTTCGGACCACAATTAAATTATATGTTGGAGACCTGTGTAAAATTTCAGCCAATTCGTATAAGAATTGCGCCCATTGGGGCTCAAGAAGTAAAATAGAGAGAACGATTTATATGGGATCTGTATCGGGCTATAGACCGATTCAAACCATAATAAACACGTTTGTTGATGTTCATGAGAGGATCCATCGTACAAAATTTCAGGCATATCGGATAATAATTGCGACCTCTAGGGGTCAAGAAGTCAAGATCCCAGATCGGTTTATATGGCAGCTATATCAGGTTATGAACCGATTTGAACCTTATTTGACACAGTTGTTGAAAGTAAAAATAAAATACGTCATGCAAAATTTCAGCCAAATCGGATAGGAATTGCGCCCTCTAGAAGCTCAAGAAGTATCAGGTTATGGTTATTCGTGCAAAAATTCATTCAAATCGGATAAAAATTGTGCCCTCTAGAGGCTCAAGAAGTCAAGACCCAAGTTCGGTTTATATGTCAGCTATATCAGGTTCTTTACCGATTCGAACTATACTTGGCACAGTTGTTGGGTATCCGATTTGGTTGTTGGGTAGCATAACAAAACACGTCGTGCGAAATTCCATTCCAATCGGATAAGAATTGCGCCCTCTAGAGGGTCAAGAAGTCAAGACCCAAGATCGGTTTATATGGCAGCTATATCAGGTTATGGACCGATTTGAACCATACATGACACTGTTGTTGGATATAATAACAAAACACGTCGTGCAAAATTTCATTTCAATCGGATAAGAATTGCGCACTCTAGAAGCTCAAGAAGTCAAGACCCAAGATCGGTTTATATGGCAGCTATATCAGGTTATGAACCGATTTGAACCATACTTGGCACAGTTGTTGGATATAATAACAAAACACGTCGTGCAAAATTTCATTCCAATGGGATAAGAATTGTGCACGCTAGAGGCTCAAGAAGTCAAGACCCAAGATCGGTTTATATGGCAGCTATATCAGGTTATTGACCGATTTGAACTATACCTGGCACAGTTGTTGGATATCATAGCAAAACACGTCATGCAAAATTTCATCCCAATCGGATAAGAATTGCGCACTCTAGAGGCTCAAGAAGTCAAGATCCAAGATCGGTTTATATGGCAGCTATATCAAAACATGGACCGATATGGCCCATTTACAATACCAACCGACCTACACTAATAAGAAGTATATGTGCAAAATTTCAAGCGGCTAGCTTTACTCCTTCGGAAGTTAGCGTGCTTTCGACAGACAGACGGACGGACGGACTAGATCGACATAAAATGTCACGAAGATCAAGAATATATATACTTTATGGGGTCTCAGACGAATATTTCGAGTAGTTACAAACAGAATGACGAAATTAGTATACCCCCCATCTTATGGTGGAGGGTATAAAAAGGATATAAGAAAAGATTTGCTCTGCTATTAGAGTGATATCAAGGTATGGTCCGGTTTGGATCACAATTAAATTATATGTTGGAGACCTGTGTAAAATGTCAGCCAATTCGAAAAATAATTGCAACCTTTGGGGGCTCAAAAAGTAAAATAGAGATCGATTTATATGGGAGCTGTATCGGGCTATAAACCGATTCAGACCATAATTAACACGTATGTTGATGGTCATAAGAGAATCCGTCGTACAAAATTTCAGGCAAAACGGATTATAATTGCGACCACTAAAGGCTCAAGAAGTCAAGATCCCAGATCGGTTTATATGGCAGCTATATCAGGTTATGGACCGATTTGAACCATACTTGGCACAGTTGTTGGATGTCAAAACAAAATACTACGTGCGAAATGTCATTCCAATTGGATAAGAATTGCGCCCTCTAGAGGCTCAAGAAGTCAAGACCCAAGATCATTTTATATGGCAGCTATATCAAAACGTGGACCGATATGGGCCATTTACCGACCTACACTGATAGGAAGTATTTGTGCAAAATTTCAAGCGGCTAGCTTTACTTCTTCGGAAGTTAGCGTGCTTTCGACAGACAGACGGACGGACGGACATGGCTAGATCGACATATTGTAAAATGTCACGACGATCAAGAATGTATATACTTTATGGGGTCTCAGACGAATATTTCGAGTAGTTACCCACCATCCTATGGTGGAGGGTATAATAAACAAAAGTGTTATTTAAACACAAAATAAAAACATATTAACACATTCCTAATATTTGGTAGGATAGCCACGTTGTTTTAAGACTACACTTAGTCTATTTGGCATGGAGTTTACCAACTTCTCTGTTTCCTCAGATGTTATTTTCGCCCATTCTGCCTGCATGACACTTCGTAACATCTCCCAGCTGATTATAACATGCTGACGAATTCTTTTCTCCAATAGATCCCAAAGATGCTCAATGGGGTTGAGATCTGGTGATTGGGGTGGTGTTTTAAGCTGCTTTGGAGTGTTATATAGAAGCCAAAGCCTAACAACCTCCGATGTATGCTTTGGATCGTTATCTTGTTGAAACAAAAATGTCGTTGCTTACCCTAGTTTAGCAGCACTTGGTTTCAAATTTTTTTTCAAAATATTGTGATAACCCCTTTTATCCGTTTTGGACACAATAAATTCTAATTGACCCACTCCACTAGCAGCCATACACCCCCACACCACCACCACCATGCTTCACCGTTTCGACTAAATTTCGTTTTTCCAGCTTAGTCCCGGACTTGCGCCACAACCTTTAATGCCAAAAATATAGAATTTGCTCTAGTCTGAGAAAATAATTTGTTTCCAGAATTCAGGAGGCTTATTTATGAAAGTATTAGCGAATGCAATCCTCTTTTGTCTGTTTATGACTGAAATATACGGCTTTCTTCGAGCAACTCTTCCATTAAATCCAGCTCTATATAATATTTTTCTGGCGGTTTCGGCACAGATGCTTTTTTTAAACATTGTTTTAATATTTTCAACAATTTTGGTTGATGTTATACGAGGGTTGTTGCTTGCCATATTAACCATTTTGCGCTCTTCTCTAACGGATAATTAAATCAAATTCGTTTTCTAATCTCAAATATCTTTTATTTGAGGCCCTTATTGCAATCATCAGCAAATACGACCGGTTTGGGGTTAAAAACTACACTCTATTTGAGCCCCAAATTGTTATGGACAACATACACGTCCTATTTAGGGGATATTATGGGGGTTGGACATCCCCTAAACAGTTAGTCCCGAATTTTGATGCCATATTAGTATTCTACTCCCAAATACCTTTGAGCCCCTAATTTCCATAGTCGGCAAACATGTACTTAATTCAACATTTTGATATCAGAGTAGTATTCTACTCTCAAATACCTTTTATTTGAGTCCCATATTGCCATGGTTAGTAAAAAAGTCATGTTTGTGGTGTGTTTTGGGAAAGGGGAGGACCCCGAGAAACTTGATCTCGAAAGTGGATATCAATTTCGTGCTCTTCTCCCAAATACCTTTTATTTGAGCCCCATATTACCATGGTCGGTAAATATTTTTCTTTTATACCCTCCACCTGGAATATGCGTCCAAGACCCCATAAAGTATTTATGTTCTTGATCGTCATGGCATTTTAAATCGATCTTGCCATGTCCGTCCGTCCGCATGTCGAAATTGTAAATGGGCCAAATCAGCTCATGTTTTGATATAGCTGCCATATAAACCGGTTTTGGGTCTTGAGTATTTAGAAAGCGCAATTTTAATACGATTTGGCTGAAATGTTGAAATGTTTTAACGTTACCTCCAACAACAGTGCTGAGTATGGTTCAAATCGGTTTATAACCTGATATTGCTGGCAATAAACCGATCTTGGATCTTGACTTCTGGAGCCTTTAGAGGGCCCAATTCTTATCCCATTTGCTGGAAATTTCCTGAAGTATTTTTTTATGACTTCCAAAAACTGTGCTAAGTATGGTTCAAATCGGTACATAGCCCGATATAGCTGCCATATAAACCGATCTGGAATCTCGACTTCTTTAGCCTCTAGAGGGCGCAATTCTTATCCGATTTTGTTGACATTGTGTACAACGGCTTCTTCCATAACATTCAACATATGTTCAGTATGGTCTTAATCGACTTATAGCCTGATACAACTCCCATATAAACCGATCTCCCGATGATACTCTTGAGCCCCTACAAGGCGGAATGGACTGAAATATTACCCAATGACTTTTACAATGGTCTTCAACATTCAAATCACTTATGGTCCGAATCGGACTATCTGGCTTGTAATGGTGATAACATCTGGTGGCATGGTATTTCATGTGTTCGGTAGTTAATATTTCAGTGTACTTTTTCCATATTTTGTTCGTATTTTTAGTATTTTCAGCAGAGACTTTGATTTTCTCCATGTATTGTATATGTTCAGCAGGTTGTTGTCGTTAAGCTCATTCATAACTACCGATTTGTAAAGATTGTTAACAGTTAGAATGTTATGTTGTTTTAAAAAAATTTGTGATTGCTTGATTTGGTTGATAATTGATGTTTTGATGTGTTAAACCGTATAATTTATTTGGGTTATAGTTTGTGTAAGATTTGTTTTTCATAAGCGTTTTTAAAAGTCTGTTTTGGGTTTCTTGAATAACTTTTAAGTGGCCGGAAGTCCATAAGTTGTTATTGTATGTCGTATATGTGAGTCTCCAATTGTGAAATATATTTGCTTTGTTATTGAAAGTGGTGTATAATTGTTCATATGGTATAGTACGTAGGATGTTGATCGTAGCTTCTTGTTTAACAGCGTTATGTTCGTCCTCCAGTTAGAGTGGTTTTCGACCGTTACTCCCAAGTATTTGTACGTTGTACGTAGCATATCTCGTATGATGGTTTATTGCGGTGTAGGCAGTCGAAGTTTTGAAATTTTATAGAAATTCGATTGAGTTTTTGGTGTGGTTGGCGAATATGCATTATTTTGGATTAACTTGCATTGACTATCAACCCATTATCTTACACCATTTTGTTATTGGGTTAAACTTAGCTTGCATAATTTTTTCCGTCTCTGGTAAGTTCTTGTGTGCAACCACGATTACTGTTTCATCTGCATAAGCAAATGCTTTACTTTTCTTCATTGTGTTAATAAGTTCATTCGCATAAATTAAATACAAAAATACAATATTTTGACCCTTGTGGAAAATCGTAGGAAGATTGAATCTCATTGACATATTTACCATCGATTTTGACTTAATAGGATCTTCTACATAAATAGTCATTGAACCAATTTAAGCATTGAATTAGTAGACCGCTTTTCTCCAACGTATGAGGAAAAGATAGGCATGAGGAAGGGTATCAAATGCTTTACTAAAATCTATAAAAATAACAAGACAACTCAAATTTTTATCCAGATGTTCGTTTCTGCAAGATGAGAACTGGCCAAAATGTTTATTCGTGTTTTGCCTTTTTGAAAGCCATACTGGCTTCGACTTATTACATTTTTGCAAAAAAAAATATGTATTCTTCTCGATATTACCTCTTCTAGCACATTTTCCATTACCGCTAATATCGTAATAGGTCTACAGTTGTTGTAATCATACTTCGCGCGGTATTTGTAGATTGGTTGGACTATAGATTTTTATACCCTCCACCATAGGATGGGGGTAAACTTATTTCGTCATTCTGTTTGTAACACCTCGAAATATGCGTCTAAGACCCCATACAGTATATATATTCTTGATCGTCGTGACATTTTAAGTCGAACTAGCCATGTTCGTCCGTCTGTCCGTCCGTTCGTCCGTCCGTCTGTCTGTTGAAAGCACGCTAACTTTTAGAGGAGTAGAGCTATCCGCTTGAAATTTTGCACAAATATTTCTTATTGGTGTAGGTCGGTTTGGATTGTAAATGGGCCATATCGGTCCATGTTTTGATATAGCTGCCATATAAACCGATCTTGGGTCTTGACTTCTTGAGCCTCTATAGTGCGCAATTCTTATCCGATTGGAATGAAATTCTGCACAACGTGTTTTGTTATGATTTCCAATAACTGTGCCAAGTATGGTTTAAATCGGCTTATAACCTGATATAGCTGCCATATAAACCGATCTTGGGACTTGATTTCTTGAGCCTTTAGAGGGCGCAATTCTTATCCGATTGGAATTAAATTTTGTACAACGGCTTCTCTCATGTCCTTTAACATACGTGTCGGATATGGCATGAATCGGTTTATAGCCTAATAGAATAAATCGGTTAAGATTTAGATATACAATAGCTCCCATATATATATTTCGTACGATTTACACTTATGAGACTGTAGAAAGAACAACTTTCAAGCGATCTATACGAAATTTGGCATGCACTGTTTTATTACCGATCTGAACACGTCTGTAAATGTTCACCAAAGCTGGTACAGATTTAGATGTAGCTCTCAATGATATATATCGTCCGAATTAATAATTTTAGTGCAGGTGTAGGATATTATATTGTAGGCTCCATCCGACCTTAGCCTTTCCTTACTGGTTTTTGTATAGAAAGCATTGAATTTATATGATTCCGAACTACGAGTACTATGTTGTCATATTTTTTTTTGTAAGCCATGTGCACTTGAGCAGACGAATCTGAACAATTCAATTTGTCCAAAAACATACATTTGATTGCAACAACGAAATTGTGCAGCATTGTTGGTATTTGATATGAGAGTTGAAAGATATGCAATCGCATTAATACCGAAATTTCATAAGATTACTGAGTTCGATTCAAAAGTCGGAATTTGCTATATTTCTTTCCAATACTCGTGAGTCGAGACTGCATTATGAAGTTGGGATAATAAGTATAGTTGCCCTTGTTATTATAAAATAATGCTGAATAGTAACAAACATCAATTCATTCTTAATAGCACATTTCTATCACCTTCTCAAAATTCCCTTTTTCGCGTTTCCCATACGTTGATGGAAACACTACCAGAACGCACTCTTTATAAATTTTATACGATAATATCATAATTTCATCACATTTTTTTTTTTTCAATTTTCATACTTCGCGTTTAGCGCACGATATACTCGTAGAACCTCTTCTTTTAAAATGTAATATGATCAAGCCGCGATTTACAAAACTACCTGTGGATGTTCAAATAATCAATTTCCTATAGTAACTGTTTTGATGTCCGAGTATTTTTGCCCATTAACATGAAATGGATATCTAAATATCCTCCAACGAAAATCGAAAACTCATCGAATGGCTCAGGATGGACAGATCCCTTCTATAATTCTAAAACCTTTAAAATATCTAAAAATGTTGCCGGAACATAATGGTGACAAACAGAATATATTCTGTTCTCCAAAGCTATGACGAGACGTCTCAATTATTCTTTTCCGATCTTAAAAAGAGCAGGCATAGGGGTAATGCAAGGAAAACGTTGGAAATCAACACCTCCACCAGAGCCCATGGATGTGAATATAATCGAACTGAATTACGATGAAGTTTCGGATCCGGACCAAGGAATTGAACATGTCGCCGAAGAAAAAGAAAATTTTCTTTTTCTAGCCTCGCAGGGGAACTACCGCATATAAAAATAGGGCAAAATTTGCGATTTAGAATAGATTACTTACTTAGGGTTGCATATACCAGGGTTTACGAAAGAATGCACGGGGCTATGCATTCTATAGTATTTTGGTTTGGGTTTACGATAGAATGCGTAGCCCCGGACATTCTATCGTAAATCCTGGTATATGCAACCCTAAGTGGAAACATCCTCAGAGTAAGATCATTTTAAAAACTCTCCGAAACATTGTACAGGCTCAGGCGACATATTTACATAGTCCCTCTGTGCAAAGAATTAGGAACAACTAAAGGTTACATCTAATAGAGTGTGAATGTCATACAAAATTCGATGGAATAATTGGGACCGATGTCCTAAGAAAGTACGCTGTGGTAATAGACTATACAGATAATACACTGAGAATATATGGTAAAAAAACAACAAAAGCAACAACACCGTAGGCAATCACTTAAGCAGGACAAAGACTAAATTGGATAAAGAAGAGAAATCGAATGTAAATAGTTTATAAAAATTCGAATTTGCAAAACCAAAAACTGTCTCAAAAACCCTTAGAACAAAAGAAGGCACTTGCTACCATTGCAGCTTGACAGGACACATTCAAAAACTTAGGGACACAGAAATTTTGGCACAAAAAAACTATTACAAAAGTAGATACATGTTAGAAATGTTACATATAATTAACACTCCTTCTGACAAACGGAAAACTATAAGGCGGACTCAGACCAGCGTGCACAGATTTATAGGAGTTTAATACCTAAGTATAGGCAATAGAGAGGGAGAGAGAGAGAGAGAAGTTTTACATTGATAGAAGAAAGTCATTTGAAATTGTTAAGAATAATGTAATTATTAAAAAAAAAAAAAACAAGTAAAAGAGGGCTAAATTCGGCCGGGCCGAATCTTATATACCCTCCACCATGGATCGCATTTGTCGAGTTCTTTTCCCGGCATCTCTTCTTAGGCAAAACAGGATATAAGAAAAGATTTGCTCTGCTATTAGAGCGATATCAAGATATGGTCCGGTTTGGACCATATGAGCCCTTTGGGCGCTCAAGAAGTAAAATAGAGAGATCGAATTATATGGGACCTGTATCGGGCTATAGACCGATTCAGACCATAATAAACACGTATGTTGATGGTCATGAGAGAATCCGCCGTACAAAATTTCAGGCAAATCGAATAATAATTGCAACCTCTAGAGGCTCAAGAAGTCAAGACCTAAGATCGGTTTATATGGCAGCTATATCAGGTTATGGACCGCTTTAAACCTTTCTTGGCACAATTGATGCATATCATAACAAAACATGTCGTGCCAAAATCCATCCTATTGTGGAGGGTATAAAAACAGGTTAGAGCTTGCTAAGTTCGGCCTTGCCGAATCTTATATACCCTTCACCATGAATCGCATCCGCCGAGGACTATCCGCCGAATCTCTTTTTAGGCAAACAAAGAATAATGAATATGGACGAAGGAGGAGGAGGAGCTTTATGAAGTTATAGTCCGATTCGGGGCTCAAGAAGTAAAATCGGGAGATCGGTTTATATGGGAGCTGTGTCAAGCTACAGATCGATTCAGACCATATTGCACAAGTATGTTGAAGGCCATGGGAGAAGCCGTTGTACAAAATCTGTGCCAAATCGGATGAGAATTGCGCTCCCTAGAGGCTCAAGAATCCCTCAATATCCCAGATTGGTTTAAATGACAGCTATATAAGGGTATGGACCGATTTGGACCATACTTCGCATATATGTTGGAAGTGATACCAAAACACTATGAGCAACATTTCATTCACATCAGATAAGAATTCCGCCTTCTAGAAGCTCAGGAAGTCAAGACCCTAGATCGGTTTATATGGCAGCTATATCAAAACATGAACCGATTTGGCCCATTTGCAATCCCAACTGACCTACACCTTCAAAAGTTAGCGTGCTTTCGACAGACAGACTGACGGACGGGCGGACAAACGGACGGATGGACATGGCTAGTTCCACTTAAAATATCACGACAATCAAGAATATATATACTTTATGGGGACGTAGACGCATATTTCGAGGTTTTACAAACAGAAGACGAAATTAGTAATCCCCCATCCAATGGTGGAGGGTATAAAAAAGAAAAATAATATTTATTTTTATACCCTCCACCATAAGATGGGGGGTATACTAATTTCGTCATTCTGTTTGTAACTACTCGAAATATTCGTCTGAGACCCCATAAAGTATATATATTCTTGATCTTCGTGACATTTTATGTCGATCTAGCCATGTCCGTCCGTCTGTCCGTCCGTCCGTCCGTCCGTCCGTCTGTCCGTCCGTCCGTCCGTCTGTCTGTCGAAAGCACGCTAACTTCCGAAGGAGTAAAGCTAGCCGCTTGAAATTTTGCACATATACTTTTTATTAGTGTAGGTCGGTTGGTATTGTAAATGGGCCATATCGGTTCATGTTTTGATATAGCTGCCATATAAACCGATCTTGGGTCTTGACTTCTTGAGCCTCTAGAGTGCGCAATTCTTATCCGATTGGAATGAAATTTTGCATGACGTGTTTTGCTATGATATCCAACCACTGTGCCAGGTATAGTTCAAATCGGTCAATAACCTGATATAGCTGCCATATAAACCGATTTTGGGTCTTGACTTCTTGAGCTTCTAGAGTGCGCAATTCTTATCCGATTGAAATGGAATTTCGCACGACGTGTTTTGTTATGCTACCCAACAACCAAATCGGATACCCAACAACTGTGCCAAGTATAGTTCGAATCGGTAAAGAACCTGATATAGCTGCCATATAAACCGATCTTGGGTCTTGACTTCTTGAGCCTCTAGAGTGCGCAATTCTTATCCGATTGGGATGAAATTTTACACGACGTGTTTTGTTATTATATCCAACAACTGTGCCAAGTATGGTTCAAATCGGTTCATAACCTGATATAGCTGCCATATAAACCGATCTTGGGTCTTGACTTCTTGAGCTTCTAGAGTGCGCAATTCTTATCCGATTGAAATGGAATTTCGCACGACGTGTTTTGTTATGCTACCCAACAACCAAATCGGATACCCAACAACTGTGCCAAGTATAGTTCGAATCGGTAAAGAACCTGATATAGCTGCCATATAAACCGATCTTGGGTCTTGACTTCTTGACCCTCTAGAGGGCACAATTCTTATCCGATTTGAATGAATTTTTGCACGAAGTATTTCGTTATGATATCCAACAACTGTGCCAAGTATGGTTGAAATCGGTCCATAACCTGATATAGCTGTCATATAAACAGATCTGGGGATTTGACTTCTTGAGCTTCTAGAGGGCGCAATTCCTATCCGATTTGGCTGAAAATTTGCATGACGTATTTTATTTTTACTTTCAACAACTGTGTCAAATAAGGTTCAAATCGGTTCATAACCTGATATAGCTGCCATATAAACCGATCTGGGATCTTGACTTCTTGACCCCTAGAGGTCGCAATTATTATCCGATATGCCTGAAATTTTGTACGATGGATCCTCTCATGACCATCAACAAACGTGTTTATTATGGTCTGAATCGGTCTATAGCCCGATACAGATCCCATATAAATCGTTCTCTCTATTTTACTTCTTGAGCCCCAATGGGCGCAATTCTTATACGAATTGGCTGAAATTTTACACAGGTCTCCAACATATAATTTAATTGTGGTCCGAACCGGACCATATCTTGATATCGTTTTAATAGCAGAGCAACTCTTTTCTTATATCCTTTTTTCCTAAGAAGAGATGCCGGGAAAAGAACTCGACAAATGCGATCCATGGTGGAGGGTATATAAGATTCGGCCCGGCCGAACTTAGCACGCTTTTACTTGTTTTGTATATAAATGTATAAAGTTGCAAACATTTCAAAGCCGGTGGGTTTCGAAATATCGGATTTTTCAATAATCAAACAATTTTCAATAACGTCAGTTTTTTAACAATTGTTTTCATGACCTCGAGCCGAACAAACCAAAAAAGTGAAAAATATACCACTATTATTTTCAGAAAAACGAAAATTGATGTTATCACCAAACTGGAAAATGGTTTAGTGCACATCAAGGAACAGTGTAATTCTAATGGAAACCAAATTTTTCCCGAAGGAATATACGACGCCTAAAATTTTAAAGTGGAAATTATGACAGATGACAACAAACCGATTACTGGCTTAGGTGTATCTCCATAGTCGCTTGGGACAGATCAATATCTGCAACGTCTTTTCAACCTAGCCTAACTTATGACATATTCAGACAATGTACATAATACCGGCAAATCATTGACCCGCGACAACGGATAATTATCACTTAATCGTTGATGTAGTCACCATCGAGGATAGTAAAAAGAGTTTAAGAGAAATCCTCGTGGATCATATGAACTCCGAGGAGAAAGACCAGTTCTCTATGTTAGTCTTGAAGTATTATAATTTGTTTCACGAAACCAACACAAATCTTTCATTCACTAATGCTATGAAGCGTAAGATAAACACAGTGGATTAAACTCCAATATATACAAAATCCTATCGTTATCCATACATGCACAAGGAGGAGGTTCAGAGACAAATACGTGAGATGCTGGATAATTACATTATCAGATCATCGAAATTTTTTTTTTCGGCACCCATTTGGATTATAATACGAAGTATTTGCTGCCATTTTATATGATTTTATTTAACTGTATTTTCAGAAAGTTTTAAATAGAAGTGGGAAATAATTTTAAGCACTGTACTACACTGAAAATTAATAGTAATAATAAAATGTTGCATCTTGAAAATAGTGCGGACCTTGAAAATAAAAATCAAATTGGTACTGTGAGAAGCAGGAAATCCATGGGACTTTTTAATATGGCGGTAACGGTTAATATCCTTTACGACTTTCTACAAATTGCATCATTTGTCTAAATCTAATGAGAATTGGATTGAAAATTTCTTATTAAACACTGTACATATATCTGAATGCCAAAAATTTTTTTCAAATTTTCCTACATGACTGTTTGTCTTATGCTGGAAATAACGAATTATTTCTTGTGATTAAATTAAAATAGTCCCAAATAGAAAACCAGATTTTTTAAAATATTTGCACATTTAAATCTATCCGTAATATTTGCTTAAAATTCAAATTTGCCCATGAACATTCCATTTGGGAACAGGGGCAAACATCTCACTTATCAATGACTGCTGTTCGATTCAAGTTAAAGCTCAATGATAAGGGATCTCCTTTATATAGCCGAGTCCGTATGGCGTGACGCAGTGCGACACCTCTTTGGGGAGAAGTTTTAACATGGCGGGATACCTCACAAATGTAGCTAGCATTAGTAAGGTTTGATGTTCACGCCGGGAGGACATGCTTACTTCTGCGTCACGTTTGCCTCAAGATCGTTTTAGAAAGCTTAAATCTCTCGATTTAAGTTCTTGCGACAATAAAAGCACGTTTGTTACTCGATTTCGCAGAAATTTGAGACATTGGGCCTGTCAGCTTCTTGGACATCCGTGCCCTTCATGATTCAAATCGGTCTATATTTGGATATAGCTGCCATATTCATATAAAAATCTCCCGGTTTAAGCTCTTAGGCCCCTAAAAGGTGCATGTTTTAACCTAGGCTGTGGAGTCGGAGTCGAGCAATTTTACCCGGAGTCGAGAAGATTATTTTGACTCCGCATACGGTCAAAGAAATCAAAAAATGTTTCAACAAAAAAAAAAAAAATTATTCAAGAATTATTTTGGAATAAAGAAACAAAAAGTTGATATTCAATTCTACTGTTTTTGAATTCAAGATCAAGTTCTTTTTGCTTTTTATTTAAATTATAAATCGATATTTCGTATACAAAAATCGTGCTTTTTTCATTTGAAGCGGGCTTGTCTGTATATACATGAGATTTAACTTAGCCCTATAAAAAAGTAGTCTAAAGGCATAAAATAGCACGATCTAGGCGGCCAACGTGAAATAAAATGTTCGCAAAACTCGCCTCTCAATAAGTCCATCGTTACGTGTGCTTGTGGTACCGTTTTGTTGAAACCACATGTCATACCAGCCATTTTTCCATTTTGATTTTGGGCAAAAAAAGTTGGATATCATCTCATGATAGCGCTCATCATTCACAGTTACGTTACGACTCACATCACCTTTGAAGAAGGTGACTTTAATTTTCTCTGAATGCATTTGTACCTCTTGCAATTCTGCTTATTTACGTACTCATTAAGCCAAAATGAGCTTCGTCGCTTCGTGGAAGAAGCGCACGATGAACTTTCTTAACAGAACACTCATTTTAATAATAAAATTCATCTATATCCAAATATAGACCGATCTGAACCATATACAACACGAATGTTGAACAGCCTAAAATAAGTCACTGTGTCAAATTTCAGCGAAAACGGTTTATATTGGGTTGCCCAAAAAGTAATTGTCGGTAATATAGTAGTAATATAGTCGGCGTTGACAAATTTTTTCAATGGCTTGTGACTCTGTAATTGCATTCTTTCTTCTGTCAGTTATCAACAGTTACTTTTAGCTTGCTTTAAACAACAACGTTAGTCGAAAACGATCATGGTCCAAGCATGGTGAACCAGCTCAAACCACTTCAAAGGCTGATATCCACCAAAAGAAGGTTATGCTGTCTGTTTGGTGGGATTGGAAGGGTGTGGTATATTTTGAGCTGCTTCCAAGGAACCAAACGATTAATTCGGATGTTTACTGTCAACAATTGGACAAATTGAATACAGCCATCAAGGAGAAGCGACCAGAATTGGTCAATCGTAAAGGTGTCATATTCCACCAGGACAACGCTAGACCGCACACATCTTTGGTCACTCGCCAAAAACTGAGTGAGCTTGGCTGGGAACTTTTGATGCATCCACCATATAGCCCTGACCTTGCACCATCAAACTACCATTTATTTCGATCTTTGCAGAACTCCTTAAATGGTAAAACTTTCGGCAATGATGAGGCTATAAAATCGCACTTGGTTCAATTTTTTGCAGATAAAGGCCAGAAGTTCTATGGGCGTGGAATACTAAATTTGTCAGGAAGATGGCAACAGGTTATCGAACAAAATGGCAAATATATATTTGATTAAAGTTCATTCTAAGTTTTATTAAAAATGCATTTACTTTCTTTTAAAAAATCCGCAAATACTTTTTAGGCAAACCAATAAATGCGCCTTTTATGGGACCTAGACTTTTAATCGATATATCAGTCTATATGACAGCTATATCCAAATCTGGACCGATATGGGCCAAAAATAACATGATGTGGAAAGGCTTAACACAACCCAATGTCCCAAATTTTAGCGACATCGGACAATATATGCGCCATTTGTGGGCCCAAGACATTAAATCGGCAGACCGGATTATATCGCAGCTATATCCAAATCTGAACCAAATTGAAAAAAGATGTGGAAGGGCCTAACACAACTCACTGTCCTAAATATCGCGAAATCAGACAATGAATGCGCCTTTTATGGGTCCATGACCTTAAATTAAGAGATTGGTCAAATTGGGCCAAATTGAAGAAGGATGTCGAGCGTCATGGCGCAATTCACTGTTCTGAATTTCAGCAACATCGGATAATAAATGTGGCTTTTATGGCCCTAAGACCTTAAATCGCAGATCGGTCTGTATGGGGGCTATATTAAGATATAGTCCGATGTAACCCATCTTTGAACTTAACCTGCTTGTGTTCAACAGACAGACGGACGGACATGGCTAGATCGTTTTAAATTTTTACAACGATAAAGAATATTATATTTTACTAGCCGAACCGCTGCGCCTTCTTTAACTCTTTTTAGGGTGGGACACTTCGCCCTGAATGCAGATATCGAATTCGTGCCATTGTAGCCTATGACGCTGAACGCGTTCGAATCCTGGCGAGAACATCGGACAAAGCGGTGTTTATCTCCTCTTAATGTTGGCGACATTTGCGAGGGACATTGCCATTCATGGTAATTTAAAAAACTTTCCCCAAAGAGGTGTCGCACTGCGGTACGCCGTTCGGACTCGGCTATAAAAAAGGCTTTTATCACTGTGTTTAAACTTGAATCGGAAAGCACTCATTGATGTGGAGAATTTGCCCCTTCTCGATTCCTGGTGCTAATGTTCTTCCTTAGGGTAATGTTCTCATTAGGAAGGAATGGAACTTCAGACATTTCGACTCAAATATGGATATCACATTCGTGCTGCACTTCAAAATCCCTTTAATTTGAGCCCCATATTGCCATGGCCGGTAAATATGAACGGTTTGGAGGGTGTTTTGGGGCTGGGACGGCCACCGGCACTTTGCACTGAAAATAGATATCAAATTCGTTCTTTATGTTTCCTTCCAGACAAACGTACGTAAACTACAATATGAACATTTTAAGAAAATCGGTACAGCCAAGTATCATATAGTAATAATGGGCCTAGTGGCGTTATTGAGGGATGGCGTGACCCCCTATTCTTCGATCTGGTTTTGTATGCCAGATTCGAAATCTACTCCCGAATGGCTTGCATTGAGCCCCATATTGAAATGAACGTCCAATATGTCTGTATGGGGGAATTTTGGGGTTGGGGCGACACGATGGGTTCTTGGACCCACATTTTAATACCATATTCGTATTCTGCTCTCCAATACCATTCATTTGATACCTATATTGTCCCGATCGGTCCACTTTTGATTTTTGGTTGTATTTTTGGCATAAGGGGGAGAGTCCGTCCCCCTTCCGATGCTGAAAAATTATAAAGCCTATGTTTCCTTCCAGACCAATCAATCTACACAATATGCGAAAATTTCGAGAAAATCGGTTCTGCCGTTTATCAATCGGAACAAACAAACCGAGTCCCATATTTCCGTGATTGGCTAATGTGCCCATTTTGCGCGTTTTTGTGAGGGTGGGGTGACCCCCTATACTTCGACATGAATTTGTATGCCAGATTCGTTATACTTTTCGTACTTTTCTTTTGATACCCATATTGTCCTTATCGGTCCACTTTTGATTTTGGCTGGTGTTTTTAGGGTAACGGTGAAGGGTCCGCCCCCTTCCGTTATTAATAAATTATAAAGCCTATTCCTACTTCCTGACCATATTCGTAATATACTCCCGAATTCCTTTCATTTGGGTCCCATATTGGCATGATAGTCAAATAAACCTAGTTTAAGGGGTTTTGGGGCTGAGGCGGCCACACAGGTACTTGGACCCTACTTTTATTATTAAATTCGTACTCTACTCTTGAATACCTTTCATTTGAATCCCATATTGTCCCGATCTGTCCACTTTTATTTTTGGGTAGTACTTTTGGGCTAAGGGGGAGGGTCCGCCCCCCCCCTCCGATATCAACAAATTATATAGCCTATGTATCCTTCCAGACCAACACACACAATCTGTGAAAATTACAAAGTAATCGGTAGGTAACTGTAAGTGTGTAAACAAAATTTCGCTTAAATCCCCCTAAGGTAAGGGATATGATCCCCCTCTTCACATATCAAAAAATGAAGTACCCTATTTTCACCACGGGTCCATAATGCAGCATATGTGAAAATTTTAAGAAAATCGGTTTAGTTGTTTTTGAGCCTATATGGAACACACAAACAAAGAAATCGACAAACAAACAAACAAAAATTAAATTTTATATATAATGGCTGAGCCGTGCCCGCATCGCTGCACCTTTATTTTTATCACACCAAAAATATATTTCTTATTCTTACTCTAAAATTTTGACAACACTTAAACTATAAAGATTTTTCTTCAAAATTCTTTTTTCTATAGAAATCTTTTGTATGTATATCTATTTTTTTCTGTGGCAATGATTGGCACTTAAACTACCTTAAACACCGTCCTGGGTTGAAAAGTTAAAAAATAATACTGCAAACAATCGCAACGAAATTCCTATATTTTGTTTTTCTTCATTCAAAGGACCGATAGGTTGTCATAACAAAGAAATTTTGACCACTCTCCCCTCTCTCTGTTCATGTTGGCTTTTCCAAATTAGCGCCATCTACTGGCTGTTTTAAATTGGGTCAACTAAATCCAATTGGATCAACTGAATCCATTTGAAGACAGCCAGTAGATGGGCTAGTTTAAATGTTGGTGCTACTCGCTTGAAGTGGGTCATCATGTGTTGGTGGTGGTCTACAATTGACTATATGACTACCAATTAAATAGTTATCATTTAGTTTTTTTCAAATCAAATCAAATTTTAAACGATTTTCTATGGTAAAGAACTAACTTGCCGGTCTATATATTTGGTGCGGTGGCAATAGTTCTTACTATTAAAAATGTGTTGCCCTGTGGCACGTCGTTTGGTCTTGTCTATCTATGATCTAACAAGTAAAAGCGTGCTAAGTTCGGCCGGGCCGAATCTTATATACCCTCCACCATGGATCGCATTTGTCAAGTTCTTTTCCCGGCATCTCTTCTTAGGCAAAAAAGGATCTAAGAAAAGATTTGCTCTGCTGTTAGAGCGATATCAAGATATGGTGCGGTTAGCACCACAATTAAATTATATGTTGGAGTCCTGTGTGAAATGTCAGCCAATTCGAATAAGAATTGCGCCCTTTTGGGGGCTCAAGAAGTAAAATAGAGAGATCGATTTATATGGGAGCTGTATCGGGCTATATACCGATTCAGACCATAATAAACACGTATGTTAATGGTCATGAGAGAATCCGTCGTACAAAATTTCAGGCAAATCGGATAACAATTGCGCACTCTAGAGGCTCAAGAAGTCAAGACCCAAGATCGGTTTATATGGCAGCTATATCAGGTTATGGAGCGATTTGAACCATACTTGGCACAGGTATTGGATATCATAACAAAACACGTCGTGCAAAATTTCATCCCAATCGGATAAGAATTGCGCACTCTAGAGGCTCAAGAAGTCAAGACCCAAGATCGTTTTATATGGCAGCTATATCAGGTTATGGACCGATTTGAACCATACTTAGCACAGGTATTGGATATCATAACAAAACACGTCGTGCAAAATTTCATGCCAATCGGATAAGAATTGCGCACTCTAGAGGCTCAAGAAGTCGAGACCCAAGATCGGTTTATATGGCAGCTATATCAAAACATGGACCGATATGGCCCATTCACAATACCAACCGACCTACACTAATAGGAAGTTTTTGTGCAAAATTTCAAGCGGCTAGCTTTACTCCTTCGGAAGCTAGCGTGCTTTCGACAGACAGACGGACGGACGGACGGACGGACGGACATGGCTAGAACGACATAAAATGTCACGACGATCAAGAATATATATACTTTATGGGGTCTCAGAGGAATATTTCGAGTAGTTACAAACAGAATGACGAAATTAGTATACCCCCCATCTTATGGTGGAGGGTATAAAAATGGTTGCAACCTTAACGTTAAGGTTTGCAACTCCTGCTATTTTGAGGCTATGACTGCCTACATTTATTTGTGTCCCCACGCATTATTATACCCTCCATCATAAGATGGGGGGTATACTAATTTCGTCATTCTGTTTGTAACTACTCGAAATATTCGTCTGAGACCCCATAAAGTATATATATTCTTGATCGTCGTGCAATTTTATGTCGATCTAGCCATGTCCGTCCGTCTGTCCGTCCGTCCGTCCGTCCGTCCGTCCGTCCGTCCGTCCGTCTGTCTGTCGAAAGCACGCTAACTTCCGAAGGAGTAAAGCTAGCCGCTTGAAATTTTGCACAAATACTTCTTATTAGTGTAGGTCGGTTGGTATTGTAAATGGGCCATATCGGTCCATGTTTTGATATAGCTGCCATATAAACCGATCTTGGGTCTTGAATTCTTGAGCCTCTAGCGTGCGCAATTCATATCCGATTGGGATGAAATTTAGCACGACGTGTTTCGATATTATATCCAACAACTGTGCCAAGTATGGTTCAAATCGGTCTATAACCTGATATACCTGCCATATAAACCGATCTGGGGTCTTGACTTCTTGAGCCTCTAGCGTGCGCAATTCTAATCCGATCAGAATGAAATTTTGCACGACGTGTTTTGTTACGATATCCAACAACTGTGCCAAGTATGGTTCAAATCGGTCCATAACCTGATATAGCTGCCATATAAACCGATCTTGGGTCTTGACTTCTTGAGCCTCTAGAGGTCGCAATTCCTATCCGATTGAAATGAAATTTTGTACGACGTGTTTTGTTATTATATCCAATAACTGTGCCAAGTATGGTTCAAATCGGTATATAACCTGATATAGCTGCCATATAAACCGATCTTGGGTCTTGACTTCTTGAGCCTCTAGAGGGCGCAATTCATCTCCGATTGGAATGGAATTTCGCACGACGAGTTTTGTTATGATACCCAACAACTGTGCCAAGTATGGTTTAAATCGGTTCATAACCTGATATAGCTGCCATATAAACCGATCTTGGGTCTTGACTTCTTGAGCCTCTAGAGGGCACAATTCTTATCCGATTTGAATGAGTTTTTGCACGAAGTATTTCGTCATGATATCCAACAACTGTGCCAAGTATGGTTCAAATCGGTTCATAACCTGATATAGCTGTCATATAAACAGATCTGGGGATTTGACTTCTTGAGCTTCTAGAGGGCGCAATTCCTATCCGATTTGGCTGAAATTTTGCATGACGTATTTCATTTTTACTTTCAACAACTGTTTTAAATAAGTTTCAAATCGGTTCATAACCTGATATAGCTGTCATATAAACCGATCTGGGATCTTGACTTCTTGACCCCTAGAGGTCGCAATTATTATCCGATATGCCTGAAATTTTGTACGACGGATCCTCTCATGACCATCAACAACTGTGTTTATTATGTTTTGAAACGGTCTATAGCCCGATACAGATACCATATAAATCTTTCTCTCTATTTTACTTCGTGAGCCCCAATGGGCGCAATTCTTATACGAATTGGCTAAAAATTTTCACAGGTCTCCAACATATAATTTAATTGTGGTCCGAACTGGACCATATCTTGATATCGTTTTAATAGCAGAGCAACTCTTTTCTTATATCCTTTTTAGCCTAAGAAGAGATGCCGGGAAAACAACTCGACAAATGCGATCCATGGTGGAGGGTATATAAGATTCGGCCCGGCCGAACTTAGCACGCTTTTACTTGTTTTGATCACACAGTGTCCTGTTAGGTCATTATGATTGATCAACTGTTTTTGGGTTAGGTAGTCCGCTAGATATATGAACAGAATGAATATATCAGATTCGCAGTCCACAACTTTATACCTTTAATTTAACACCATGTTGTCATGATAGGTGTATACAGCTGTTTGGTGGAGGACGTATATAGGAGGGTTGTGCGCCACTGCCACTTGAGCAAAAATTTGACTGACGCACTCTACTCAAAAAAATCTATCACTTGATTCCCCATTGCTTTAATGGGTCAAATAACCTATAGGGGGCGATTTTAGGAGGTAAAGCACCACCAAGATTCTTGGACACAAAGTTTAATGTCATATTCGTAATCTGCTCTCAAATGCCTTTCATTTGAGTTTCATCGAGCTATGATCGAGCGATATTCCATCAATTACTTGGATCAAATTTGTATGTCATATTCCCGGATACCTTTCATTTGAGTCCTATATTGATAAGTTCGTCCAATATGTCTTTTTGGAGCAGTTTTTGGGGCTAGGCGACCCATGGATACTTGAATCCAAGTTTTTGTACCATATTCGTATTCTATTCTCCTATATCATTCATTTGATACTCATATTGTCCTTATCGGCCCACTTTTGATTTTGGGTAACGTTTTTAGGGTAACGGGGGAGGGTCCGCCCCTTCCAATATCAACAAATTATATAGCCCATACATCCTTCCAGACCATATTCGTTATCTACTCCAGAATATTGGTGTCATAACGGGACAGATAGGACTACGAGCTCACTTATGTAAAATCGGTGCGGCAAGTGATAGCATGTGTAGGGCATGCGGGGAAGATGATAAGATGTTGGAGCATTTCCTTTGTCATTCCCCGGCTTACCGGTACTTAGGTGGAGGCACAATATCAGACATGAACCAACTTTGGGAAGTGGCATTGAAGACAACTAAGGATTTTGTAGGTAACACGGAATTTCTAACTTAAAATTTTCTTATTAGAGGTTACTTTATAGTTTTCAGAGCGCCCAACAAGCCGATTACTGGCTTAGCTGTATGTCCATAGTGGCATGGGGCGGATTAATATCTGCACCCTCTTTTCAACCTAACCTAACCTAACCTACTGCCGAAAACCTTTGAGTCCCATATTTTAGTCCAATAAAACTATTTTGGGGGGTTTTGGGGTCTGGGCGGCCCCCCAATTACTTGGACCCAATTTTTATACCCTCCACCATAAGATGGGGGGTATACTAATTTCGTCATTCTGTTTGTAACTACTCGAAATATTCGTCTGAGACCCCATAAAGTATATATATTCTTGATCTTCGTGACATTTTATGTCGATCTAGCCATGTCCGTCCGTCTGTCCGTCCGTCCGTCCGTCTGTCTGTCGAAAGCACGCTAACTTCCGAAGGAGTAAAGCTAGCCGCTTGAAATTTTGCACATATACTTTTTATTAGTGTAGGTCGGTTGGTATTGTAAATGGGCCATATCGGTCCATGTTTTGATATAGCTGCCATATAAACCGATCTTGGGTCTTGACTTCTTGAGCCTCTAGAGTGCGCAATTCTTATCCGATTGGGATGAAATTTTGCATGACGTGTTTTGCTATGATATCCAACAACTGTGCCAGGTATAGTTCAAATCGGTCAATAACCTGATATAGCTGCCATATAAACCGATCATGGGTCTTGACTTCTTGAGCTTCTAGAGTGCGCAATTCTTATCCGATTGAAATGGAATTTCGCACGACGTGTTTTGTTATGCTACCCAACAACCAAATCGGATACCCAACAACTGTGCCAAGTATAGTTCGAATCGGTAAAGAACCTGATATAGCTGCCATATAAACCGATCTTGGGTCTTGACTTCTTGAGCCTCTAGAGTGCGCAATTCTTATCCGATTGGGATGAAATTTTGCACGACGTGTTTTGTTATTATATCCAACAACTGTGCCAAGTATGGTTCAAATCGGTCCATAACCTGATATAGCTGCCATATAAACCGATCTTGGGTCTTGACTTCTTGAGCTTCTAGAGTGCGCAATTCTTATCCGATTGAAATGGAATTTCGCACGACGTGTTTTGTTATGCTACCCAACAACCAAATCGGATACCCAACAACTGTGCCAAGTATAGTTCGAATCGGTAAAGAACCTGATATAGCTGCCATATAAACCGATCTTGTGTCTTGACTTCTTGACCCTCTAGAGGGCACAATTCTTATCCGATTTGAATGAATTTTTGCACGAAGTATTTCGTTATGATATCCAACAACTGTGCCAAGTATGGTTGAAATCGGTCCATTACCTGATATAGCTGTCATATAAACAGATCTGGGGATTTGACTTCTTGAGCTTCTAGAGGGCGCAATTCCTATCCGATTTGGCTGAAATTTTGCATGACGTATTTTATTTTTACTTTCAACAACTGTGTCAAATAAGCTTCAAATCGGTTCATAACCTGATATAGCCGCCATATAAACCGATCTGGGATCTTGACTTCTTGACCCCTAGAGGTCGCAATTATTATCCGATATGCCTGAAATTTTGTACGATGGATCCTCTCATGACCATCAACAAACGTGTTTATTATGGTCTGAATCGGTCTATAGCCCGATACAGATCCCATATAAATCGTTCTCTCTATTTTACTTCGTGAGCCCCAATGGGCGCAATTCTTATACGAATTGGCTGAAATTTTACACAGGTCTCCAACATATAATTTAATTGTGGTCCGAACCGGACCATATCTTGATATCGTTTTAATAGCAGAGCAACTCTTTTCTTATATCCTTTTTTCCTAAGAAGAGATGCCGGGAAAAGAACTCGACAAATGCGATCCATGGTGGAGGGTATATAAGATTCGGCCCGGCCGAACTTAGCACGCTTTTACTTGTTAATATGGAATTCGTACTTTACTCTTGAATCCCTTTCATTTAAGACCAGAATTGTCCCAATTTCCAATTTGTCCACTTTTATTTTTTGGGTGGTACAAACAAACATACAAACAAAAACAAATTCATTTACATATATATAGAAGATGTTGTCGGAAATGGATGTTTCGATGTTTTGCAAATGACAAAATGAATACCCCCATCCATCGGTGGTGGGTATAAAAACGGAAAGACCCTGAGCTTGAATTGAAAAAAAGCAAAATTAAACAAGAAACATTCAAATTTTCAGGGAAATTGTTCTCAGAGAAACTTTTTTCGAAATATTGTTTTAAGAGAAGATGTTATCGATGTGTTGTCTTTAAAGAAACTTGCAATATTTGTCTTACAAAAATATCAATGAAATAAATTAAAAGTTGAATTAAAATTTTGCCTTGAGCAAACTTTTTCTTAATTTTTTATCTTAAGAAAAAAGTTTATAAGAATTTTGTCTTTAACACATGACATTTAAATTTTGCCTTTAGAAAAACATCTGATTGAAATTTTGTCTTTAATAATATTTAGGAAAATTATCAGTTGCATTTTTTCTTTAAAAATTTCTTTGAAATGTTCTTGATATTTTATGTTTAGAAATTTTTTTATTAAAATTGACAAATGACGATTTTATTGCAGTATTATATGGGAGCTGTATCCAAATCTGAACCGATGTCCTCCAATTTCATTAGGCCTCAAGGCCAAAAAAGATGCCTGTAATAAACTAGCATGGCATACAGACACAGACTTACAGGCAGACAGACGGACGAACATGGCTAAATCAAATCAGAAAATGATTCTGAGTCGATCGGTATGCTTCCTTGAACGACAGTAGTGGTATCTTATAGAGAGAGGTTTTTCAGCTATTGTATTATCTTCTTTGTAACACTGGCTTAAATAGATCACGCTTGTTTCGTGTTTTGTTTCACTGTCAAACATCTTCAGCTTGGTCTGTAATTTAACCATAAATCGTCTTTTAAACCAACAACGCCGAATTTTATTATCAAAATGAGTGCTCTGTTAAAAAGCGATGAAGCTCATTTTTGTTTCAATGGGTACGTTAATAAGCAGAATTGTCAATTTTAGAATGAAGATGAGCCAGAAGCAATGCAAAAGCTACCAATGCATCTAGCAAAACTCACAGTTTGGTGCGGTTTTTGGGCTGGTTGCATTGGACACTACTCGGGACCAAGTTTCTGGAGATCCTCCCCTTCGCCAAAGTACCCACCAAACAGGACTTATTTACTGACCATGGCAATAAGGGGCTCAAATAAAATGTGTTCGAGAATAGAATACGACTCTGATATCTAAATGTGTAACCAAGTTTTTGGCGGGATCATTGTGGCTCAAATGAAAGATCTTTGGGAATAGAGCATGAATCTAATATCAGCATTCGATAAAAAGTGTCTATAGGGCAGCCTTTCCCTCAAAGTACCCCCCAAAGAGGACAAATTTACCGGCCATTGCAATATGGTGCTCATGGTGCCCACTCAGTGCCAATTCACCGAGTGGCCTCCCCGACCACCAAAACACCCCCCAAACCGGACATGTTTGTCGACTACGGATATATGGGCTCAAAGTTATTTGGGAGTGGAGTACGAGTCTGATAACATCATTTGGGACTAACTGTCCAGGGGATACCATAACAACACCCAATTAGGACGTATTTGCTCACCATGACAATTTGGGACTCTAAGAGAGTGGAGCAAGATGTGAATAGTTTTTAGGGACCACCCCCCAAACCGGCCATATTTGCTGATGACTGCAATAAGGGATTCAAATAAAAGGTATTTGAGATTAGAAAACTAATTTGATTTCCTTTTCTGGAGCTAAATGTTTGTGGGACCACACCACCCCACAAAACACCCCTTAGTCGTACATATTTACCGACCATGGCAATATGGGACTCACTTTAAACGTACTGGGGAGGAGAGCACGAAATTTCTTGGGGTCCACCACTTCCAAAACAAATTTGAGATTAGAAAACTAATTTGATTTCCTTTTTTGGGGCTAAGTGTTTGTGGGACCACACCACCCCACAAAACATCCCATAGTCGTACATATTTACCGACCATGGCAATATGGGGCTCAAATGAAACGAATTCGTAGACCAATAAAGATCATATGGGATGCAAATAAAGGTATTTATATTGTTATACTGTTAGTCAAGCGATATACACATACCTTTTTCATAGCATGAGTTTTCACTAAAAGCTCTTGAATTGTCGAAAATATATATTCAAACGATAATTTTGTTTCATACAGGGTGGCTGATGAATATTGCTACATTTTTTTTTCGGTGTATGGAATACATTTTTCTTTTATTCATGTTAAATTAAATTATTAAATTAATTATTAAATTATTATTAATTAAATTAATTAATTAATTAATTAAATTAATTATTAAATTATTATTATTAAATAGAAAAAAAGTTATTACATTTTTTTTTGGTAGCGGCTTTCATCAGCCACCCGTATAATGTTTGTGTGTTCCTTATAGACTCAGAAACGGCTGAACCGATTTTCTTGAAATTTTCACAGATGGTGTATAATGATCCCGTGTTGAAAATAGGATACTACAATTTTTGATATTTGAAGGGGGGGGGGGGGGGGGGGGCGGACCCTCCCCCTTACCCTAATTTTCAGAAACGCCAGATCTCGGAGATGGGTGGTGCGATTTAAGCGAAATTTTGTGTGCACTCATGTAGTACACCAAAAATAACAAGTTAAAAGGCGTTAAGTTCCGCCGGGCCGAACTTTGGATACCCACCACCTCGGGTATATATGTAAACCACCTTTCATCAAAATTCGGGGAAAATTTCATACCTTATACTCATATACCTCATAGCGATCTGAACTATATACGACACGAATGTCGAAAAGCCGAACATAAGTCACTGTGTCAAATTTCAGTGAAATCGGATTATAAATGCGCCTTTTATGGGGCCAAGACTTTAAATCGAGATATCGGTCTACATGGCAGCTACATCCAAATCTGGACCGATTTGGGCCAAGTTGCATAAACATGTCGAAGAGCCCAACACAAAGCACTGTCCCAAATTTCGGCGAAATCGGACAATAAATGCCTCTTTTATGGGCCCTAAACCTTAAATCGTGAGATCGGTTTATATGACAGCTATATTCAAATCTGGACCGATCTGTGCGATATTGCAGAAGTATGTCAAGGGGCTTAACATAACTCACTGTTCCAAATTTCGGCGACATCGGACAATGAATGAGCATTTTATGGGCCCAAAACCATAAATCAAGAAATCGGTCTATATGGCAGCTATATCCAAATCTGATCCGATATGGATCAAATTGAAGATATATGTCAAAGGGTCTAAGACAACTCACTGTCCCAAATTTCAGCAAAATCGGATAATGAATATGGCTTTTATGGGCCTTACACCATAAATCGGAGGATCGATCTATATGGCAGCTATATCGAAATCTGGACCGATCTGAGCCAAATTAAAGAAGAATATCGATGGGCCTTACACAATTCACTGTCCCAAATTTCATAAAAATCGGATAATAAATGTGGCTTTTTTGGGCATAGGACCCCAAACCGGAGGATCGGTCTATATGGCAGCTATATCCAAATCTGAACCGATCTGGGCCAATTTAACGAAGGAAGTCGAAGGGCCTAAGATAACTCACTGTTCCAAATTTCAGCGAAATCGGATAATAAATGTGGCTTTTTTGTGCATAAGACCCTAAACCGGAGGATCGGTCTATATGGGGGCTATATCAAGATATAGTCCGATATAGCCCATCTTCGAACTTAACCTGCTTATGGACAAAAAAGAATATGTGCAAAATTTCAGCTCAATATCTCTATTTCTAAAGACTGTAGCGCGATTTCAACAGACAGACGGACAGACGGACGGACATATCTAGATCGTCATAGATTTTTACGCTGATCAAGAATATATACTTTACTATATATACTTTATAGGGTCGGAAATGGATATTTCGATGTGTTGCAAACGGAATGACAAAATGAATTAACCCCCATTCTTCGGTGGTGGGTATAAAAATTTGGTATCCAAATTTCGGATGGGGTACCTAGGGGGGCCGCCCCACACTGAAACCTGCCAAACATATATTTAGACCAATCACGACAGTATGGGACTCAAATGAAAGGTATTTAGGATAAGAAAACGTATCTGATATCCAATTGTCGGACCAAGTGTTAAGGGGACCTCCCCCAGCCCCAAAACACCCCTAAATCGGACATATTTACCGACCATGGCAATATGGGACTCAAATGAAAGGTATTTGGAAGTAGAATACGAATATGATATCCAAATGTGGGACCAAGTTTCTAGGGGTCCACCCCTTCCCCAAAACACCTCCCAAAGAGGACTTATTTACTGACCATGGGAATATGGGGCTTAAATAAAAGGTATTTAAATGTAGAATTAGAATCTGATGTCCAAATATGGGACCTAGTGTTTGGGGGCCGCCTTTCACCAAGAACATCCCCCAAAGGGGACAAATTTACGACCAAAGCAATATAGGGCTCAAATGAAAGTTATTTGGGAGTAAAGCACGAATTTGATATCAATATTCGGGAAAAATGTCTATGGGGCCACCCCACCCCACAACACCACCCAAATAGTAAGTATTTGCTGACTATTACAATATGAGGCTCAAATAAGAGGATTTTTACAGTGGAACACGAATCCGATATATATTTTCAAGGCCAACTCACTGAGTGGCCGCCCATCCCCAAAAACACCCCCCAAGCCGGTCATGTTTGCCGACTATGGAAATATGGGGCTCAAATTAAAGGTATATGGGAGTAGACCACGTATCTGATATCAACATTAGGGACCAACTCTCTAAGGGACGTTCCACCACCATAACAACCCCCAAATAGGACGTATTTGCTCACCAAGACAATTTGGGTCTTAAAGAGAGTGGAACTAAATATTTATAGCTTTTAGGGGCAATACCCCAAACCGGACATATTAGCTGACTTTTGCAATAAGGAGTTTAAATGAGATTAGAAAACGAATTTGATATCCAATTTTGAGGCCGATGGCAACATGGGCTTCAAATAAATGATGTATAGATATATAAGAATAGAGCACGTTGCTGATATATTTCCCGGGCTTAGTGTTTGGGGACCACCCCGACCGACCATGTCAATATGGAGCTTAAGTGAAAGGTATTGGGGGGAAGAGCAAGAATTGATACCCATTTTCGGGGCCAATTTTCTGGGGATCTACCCCTTTCCCAAAATACCCCACAAACAGCAACTTTTTTACTAACCGGGGCTCAAATAAAGGTATTTGGGAGTAGAATACGAATTTGATATCCAAATTTAGGACCATGTATTTAGGTCATTACCCCTTTCCCTAAACACCCCCACAAAGGGAAAAAAATTTTCGACCATGCCAATATGTGGCTCAAATGAAAGGTATTTGAGATTAGAAAACGAATTTGATTACCTATTTTGGGGCCATGTGTTTGGGGGATGCCTCATCGTGTAAACTCACCTTAAACCAATGGCAATATGGGGTTTAAATAAATGGTATTTGAGAGAAGAGCACTATGTTGATATTTCTTCATGGTTAAGTATCTGGGGGACCACCTCTCCCCTGAAAACACCACTAAATCAGGCATCATGAGAATATCGGGCAAAATGTCCGAATGGAGTACACCTTACATCCAAACTTAAATTCGTGGACCAATAAAGATCATATGGAATTCAGATAAAGGCACTTATATTGTTAAACTGTTTGTCAAGCGATATACTATTTTCGTAGCATTGTATTTCACTTAAAGCTCTTTAATTGTCGAAAATAAATATACCAAGGAAACTTTTGTTCCATATAAAGTAAAAGAAGGCGCAGCGGAGCGGGCCCGGGACATAAGCATAAACTAAAATCAAACTGGACCAAATGACCCATTTGCAACGGCCAATGTTACTGACATTTATACGAAGCATCTGCTAAAAATTTCATGCGGTTAGCCTCATTCGTTCAAACGATATCGTGATTTCGGCTATCTGTTGAACGGATGTACGAATATGAGTAGACTGGCTTTACCCATTAACGACGAATGGGTAGAAATTACCCTAAAATAGAACTGTTTTTGAGAAAATTCGAGCTCCAGTTAGGAAAGAGGTGCCATCATACATTTTGAATTGACGTAAAGCGGACGAATGAAACTAGTTTTTCCGTAATACAGATTCATGTTTTGGGGAAAAATTGGCTTTTCGAAAGGTTAAGTTTAAGTGGCAGTCGGCCATCAGACTCACTTAGACGTTTTCGTCCATTGTGATACCAAAGGAAATAAAGAAGGAAGATGCCTTATAGTTCGTACCGCTCCTAAATCACAATAATTTGCGAATGTTCACTTCCGGTAAAGACAGGTTCTCAAAGAAATGAGAACCTAAAGTGGAACTCATTTTGACTGGTAGTGCAGGACACACACACAGAAGGTGTTCTATAATCTCTTCTTCTTCGATGTCCCTACAGTCGTTGCTGACAACCTTCAGTCTGTCAGCATGTTTCCCGATTAGACAATGACCTGTCATGACGGATACAATGATTGAGACGTCTGTTCTAGTCAATGACAGCAAAGCAGTAGACCTCTTCGAGTCTAGATGAGGCCACATCATTTTCAAATGATCACAGCCCCCTCTTTGTGACCATCTATCATTCGTTGCCCCTTCGGGCCTGGCCCTGAAAACTTAGCTTACATGTCGCTGGAGGCATACCCACATATTCCAGTGTCCCTGAAGTGGGTAAGGTAGTTCCTAGTCTTGCATGCTCGTCGTCTTTACAATTCTCTGGGATATCTCTGTGGCCCGGCACACAGAACAGGTGATTTTTGAACTATTCAGCCATGTCGTTGATAGATCTGCGACAGTCCAGGGCAATTTGTGTGTTCAGAAATACGTTTTCCAGCTATTTAATGGCTGCCTGGCTATCTAATAAGATATTTATGCCAATTGTCGTAATGATATATCATAGCCATTCCCCACTTCCTAAATTGAAAGGATCTCCGCTTGATATACACTGCAGTGGTCAGAAATTTTTTTTGATATGACCAGTTCTATACTTCTATACTATACACCTCAAAGCCCGCTTAGTCGTTTAGTTTGGAACCATCCGTATAGAAGTCTTTGTAACTTCTGTTATCAGATATATCGTAGTTCCAATCGGTTCTATCAGGAGTAGTGGCACAGTACTTTTTATCAAAAAGCGGCTCAGGTAGGATGTAATACACACTGCCTGGAACATCAGATATTATATCAAGGATAACACAGTGTTCGTAGCCGCCACATGACCAATAAGAAAGCTCTCTTTACCTCACGGCAGTGGTCGCTGCAATTTGTCTAGACACAATATCCGGAGGCATAAGATGTAGCATTAAATTCAGTGCATCAGATGGTGCCGTCCTTAGTGCGGCTGTGATGCACAAACAAGCCATCCTTTAGATCCGGTTAAGTATTGAGCAGAAGGTGGACTTTTGGATCGCCGTCCACCAGACCACAACACCATATAGCATAATAGTTCTGACAACTATAGTATATACCCAATGCATGACACGTGGTCTAAACCCCCAACTTTTGACAATGGCTCTCTTGCAGGTATACAGGGCAGGAGTGGCCTTTCTTGCCCTTTCCAAAATGTTGTATTTGAAGTTCAATTTCCTGTCCAGCAAAACTCTCAGGTATTGTCGCTTTCTGTAAATGGAACATACTCTCCTCTCAAGAAGACAGGTTCCACCTCCGGCAATTTGTATATTCTGCTGAAAAGAACTACTTCTGTCTTGCTCGGATTTATACCTAGACCACTTTCGGTAGCCCCCTTTGCTGTTTCACGTAGAGCTTTCTGAAGTATGTCTCTTAGAGTTACAGCAATTGCACGTCATTAGCATTCGCGACCACTTTTAAACATTTTTCTTCGTGAGACAATAATATATTTTTATGGCTATATTGCAAAGTAGAGAAAACAGTACACCTCTTTGAGGAGTTTCTCGGCTGACCCATCTTTTTAAATCCACCAACACCAAGGCTGTCGTAATGCATCTTTTAGTAAGTAAGTTATTAATAAACTTCCTTACGGTAGAGTTAATGCCTAGAAATCCCAACTCCTTCATGATTGACGTCGGTTTTACATTATTGAAAGCACCTTCAATGTAAAAAAATGCTACCATTGTATATTCATTGACAGCGAGAGAACTCTCTATGTAGCTGACTATATCGTGAAGGGCTGTTTTAGTGGATTTGCCTTTATTATATGCATGCTGCTGCCGCGACATGCGAACTTTAAGGATCCTTGCCTCAAAATATGTTTCTATCAACCTCTCAAGGGTCTTCAGCGTAAAGGAAGACAGACTAATAGGACGAAAATCTTTCGCCTTTGTGTGGTAGGGTTTTCCTGCTTTCGGAATGAAAATGACCTTCGTGTCCCTGCATCCCACAGGTATATGTGACATTCTGATACAAGCTGAGTATATCACCCTAGGCCAGGGAACCAGTCTGTAAGACACAGCTTGTAATTCAACCGGTGATACATCATCAGGGCCCGGCGACTTAAAGGAGTCGAAACTTCTTATCGCCCAAAGGATTTTCGGCTCAGACACAATTTCCCTAATAGCCTCTGACGAATGCATACCAGTGACAATCTCTTCTGGCGCCACGTTATCCGTTGGAGAATTTCCCAGGAAATGTGTATCAACAAGTAGTTCTTTCCTCACTGAATTCTGAATATACCCCACCGTAACAGGTCTCGAGGACAGAATCTTCCTTAGCCTAGATTCCTCAGATGTATCCTCCACGGAGCTGCAGAATTCTACCCAGGATTTGTTCTGAGCTCAACCTTATAGATGTCCCAATCGTGTGGTGCTCTTTTTGTGGCTTTTGCTCTGTTGAAGAGTTTTTTGCAGTCCTTCCTTAGACCAACCAGCTGTGTGGTCCACCATGGTGGTCGCTGTTTGCCCCTTGGCTTGGCACTAGGACATGCTGACACAAGCGAGTCATTCAGGGCCTTCGTGATCCGCTTGACCACTGTGTCTATAACCTCCGTAATTTCCACTTCCTTTTGTGGTCTAGAAGGGATACCCATGCAGAATTTGTGCCGAAATTTATCCCAATCCTCCAGTATTTTCTCCAAGGCTAAAACTAATATAACGATGATCAGAGAAGCTGTGGTCATCTAACACTTCCCAGTCGCATACTCTTCCACTTATATCTTCCGATACAAAGGTAATATCTAGTACCTCCTGCCTGTTCCTGGTAATACAGCTCGGTTTATACCCTTTGTAATTTGTAATTTATTTATTTACACCCGCACAACAAGAATATAAAATTCTTATATATATAAAGTGCGGGTAATATCTCCAACAATTGTACATAGTAAACACTTAAAACTAAGAATCTATAGCTATACAATACATCATAGATTTTGAATGAATAATTTACTAACGGAAAAAACTAACATTTGTGGCTTTGTAGATTTGAATTTAAAAGAAAAAACAAGTAAAAAGGCGTTAAGTTCGACCGGGCCGAACTTTGGATACCCACCTCCTCGGGTATATATGTAAACCACCTTTCATCAAAATTCGGTGAAAATTTCATACCTTATACTCATATACTTCATACCGATCTGAACTATTTACGACACGGATGTCGAACATAAGTCACTGTGTCAAATTTCAGTGAAATCGGATTATAAAAGCGCTTTTTATGGGCCCAAAACATTAAATCGAGAGATCGGTCTACATGGCAGCTATACCCAAATCTGGACCGATTTGGCCCAACTTGCCTAAACATGTCGAAGAGCCTAACACAAAGCACTGTCCTATATTTCGGCGAAATCGGACAACAAACGCCTCTTTTATGGGCCCTAAACCTTAAATCGTGAGTTCGGTCAATATAGCAGCTATATTCAAATCTGGACCGATCTGGGCAAAATTGGAGAAGGACGTCGAAGAGCCTAACAAAACTCACTGTCTCAAATTTCAGCGACATCGGACAATAAATGCGTCTTTTAGGGCCCCAAAACCTAAAACCTAGATATCGGTCTATATGGCAGCTATATCCAAATCTGGACCGATCTGTGCGATATTGCAGAAGTATGTCAAGGGGTTTAACATAACTCACTGTTCCAAATTTCGGCGACATCGGACAATGAATGAGCATTTTATGGGCCCAAAACCATAAATCAAGAAATCGGTCAATATGGCAGCTACATCCAAATTTGAACCGCTCTGAGCCAAATTGACGAAGGATGCTAAAGGGCCTAACACAACTCACTGTCCCAAATTTCAGCAAAATCGGATAATGAATGTGGCTTTTATGGGCCTTAGACCCAAAATCAGAGGATCGGTCTATATGGCAGCTATATCCAAATCTGGACCGATCTGAGCCAAATCAACGAAGGATGTCGAAGGGCCTAACACAACTCACTGTCCCAAATTTCAGCAAAATCGGATAATAAATGTGGCTTTTATGGGCCTAAGACCCTAAATCGGCTGATCGGTCTATATGGGGGCTATATCAAGATATAGTCCGATATAGCCCATCTTCGAACTTAACCTGCTTATGGACAAAAAAAGAATCTGTGCAAAATTTCAGCTCAATATCTCTATTTTTAAAGACTGTAGCGTGATTTCAACAGACAGACGGACAGACGGACGGACATGTCTAGATCGTCATAGATTTTTACGCTGATCAAGAATATAAAGGGTGATTTTTTTGAGGTTAGGATTTTCATGCATTAGTATTTGACAGATCACGTGGGATTTCAGACATGGTGTCAAAGAGAAAGATGCTCAGTATGCTTTGACATTTCATCATGAATAGACTTACTAACGAGCAACGCTTGCAAATCATTGAATTTTATTACCAAAATCAGTGTTCGGTTCGAAATGTGTTCATTCACCGTAACGTTGCGTCCAACAGCATCTTTGAAAAAATACGGTCCAATGATTCCACCAGCGTACAAACCACACCAAACAGTGCATTTTTCGGGATGCATGGGCAGTTCTTGAACGGCTTCTGGTTGCTCTTCACTCCAAATGCGGCAATTTTGCTTATTTACGTAGCCATTCAACCAGAAATGAGCCTCATCGCTGAACAAAATTTGTCAAAATTTGAACACATTTCGAACCGAACACTGATTTTGGTAATAAAATTCAATGATTTGCAAGCGTTGCTCGTTAGTAAGTCTATTCATGATGAAATGTCAAAGCATACTGAGCATCTTTCTCTTTGACACCATGTCTGAAATCCCACGTGATCTGTCAAATACTAATGCATGAAAATCCTAATCTCAAAAAAATCACCCTTTATATACTTAATAGGGTCGGAAATGTATATTTCGATGTGTTGCAAACGGAATGACAAAATGAATATACCCCATCCTTCGGTGGTGGGTATAAAAAACAAAAGTGAATTTATCAATTAAAGAGGAATTAATAGACTTAGTTGATCCGAAAATAAAGAAATTAAGGTAAGTATAAAAGAATAACAAGTAACAAGTAAAAGCGTGCTAAGTTCGGCCGGGCCGAATCTTATATACCCTCCACCATGGATCGCATTTGTCGAGTTCTTTTCCCGGCATCTCTTCTTAGGAAAAAAGGATATAAGAAAAGAGTTGCTCTGCTATTAAAACGATATCAAGATATGGTCCGGTTCGGACCACAATTAAATTATATGTTGGAGACCTGTGTAAAATTTCAGCCAATTCGTATAAGAATTGCGCCCATTGGGGCTCACGAAGTAAAATAGAGAGAACGATTTATATGGGATCTGTATCGGGCTATAGACCGATTCAGACCATAATAAACACGTTTGTTGATGGTCATGAGAGGGTCCATCGTACAAAATTTCAGGCATATCGGATAATAATTGCGACCTCTAGGGGTCAAGAAATCAAGATCCCAGATCGGTTTATATGGCAGCTATATCAGGTTATGAACCGACTTGAACCTTATTTGACACAGTTGTTGAAAGTAAAAATAAAATACGTCATGCAAAATTTCAGCCAAATCGGATAGGAATTGCGCCCTCTAGAAGCTCAAGAAGTCAAATCCCCAGATCTGTTTATATGACAGCTATATCAGGTTATGGACCGATTTCAACCATATTTGGCACAGTTGTTGGATATCATAACGAAATACTTCGTGCAAAAATTCATTCAAATCGGAAAGAATTGTGCCCTCTAGAGGCTCAAGAAGTCAAGACCCAAGATCGGTTTATATGGCAGCTATATCAGGTTCTTTACCGATTCGAACTATACTTGGCACAGTTGTTGGGTATCCGATTTGGTTGTTGGGTAGCATAACAAAACACGTCGTGCGAAATTCCATTCCAATCAGATAAGAATTGCGCCCTCTAGAGGGTCAAGAAGTCAAGACCCAAGATCGGTTTATATGGCAGCTATATCAGGTTATGGACCGATTTGAACCATACATGACACTGTTGTTGGATATAATAACAAAACACGTCGTGCAAAATTTCATTTCAATCGGATAAGAATTGCGCACTCTAGAAGCTCAAGAAGTCAAGACCCAAGATCGGTTTATATGGCAGCTATATCAGGTTATGAACCGATTTGAACCATACTTGGCACAGTTGTTGGATATAATAACAAAACACGTCGTGCAAAATTTCATTCCAATGGGATAAGAATTGTGCACGCTAAAGGCTCAAGAAGTCAAGACCCAAGATCGGTTTATATGGCAGCTATATCAGGTTATTGACCGATTTGAACTATACCTGGCACAGTTGTTGGATATCATAGCAAAACACGTCATGCAAAATTTCATCCCAATCGGATAAGAATTGCGCACTCTAGAGGCTCAAGAAGTCAAGACCCAAGATCGGTTTATATGGCAGCTATATCAAAACATGGACCGATATGGCCCATTTACAATACCAACCGACCTACACTAATAAGAAGTATATGTGCAAAATTTCAAGCGGCTAGCTTTACTCCTTCGGAAGTTAGCGTGCTTTCGACAGACAGACGGACGGACGGACGAACAGACGGACGGACATGGCTAGATCGACATAAAATGTCACGAAGATCAAGAATATATATACTTTATGGGGTCTCAGACGAATATTTCGAGTAGTTACAAACAGAATGACGAAATTAGTATACCCCCCATCTTATGGTGGAGGGTATAAAAACGTGCTAAGTTCGGTCGGGCCGAATCTTATATACCCTCCACCATGGATCGCATTTGTCGAGTTCTTTTCCCGGCATCTCTTCTTAGGCAAAAAAAGGATATAAGAAAAGATTTGCTCTGCGATTAGAGCGATATTAAGATATTGTCCGGTTTGGACCACAATTAAATTATATTTATGTTGGAGACCTGTGTAAAATGTCAGCCAATTCGAATAAGAATTGCGCTCTTTGTGGGCTCTAGAAGTAGAATAGAGTGATCGATCGAGATGGTCATGAGAGAATCCGTCGTACAAAATTTCAGGCAAATCGGATAATAATTGCGACCTCTGGAGGCTCAAGAAGTCAAGACCCCAGATCGGTTTATATGGCAGCTATATCAGGTTATGGACCGATTTGAACCATACTTGGCACAGTTGTTGGATATCATAAAAAAACACGTCGTGCAAAATTTCATTCCAATCGGATAAGAATTGCGCACTCTAGAGGCTCAAGAAGTCAAGACCCAAGATCGGTTTATATGGCAGCTATATCAAAACATGAACCGATATGGCCCATTTACAATACCAACCGACCTACACTAATAAGAAGTATTTGTGCAAAATTTCAAGCGGCTAGCTTTACTCCTTCGGAAGTTAGCGTGCTTTCGACAGACAGACGGACGGACGGACGGACAGACGGACGGACATGGCTAGATCGACATAAAATGTCACGACGATCAAGAATATATATACTTTATGGGGTCTCAGACGAATATTTCGAGTAGTTACAAACAGAATGGCGAAATTAGTATACCCCCCATCTTATGGTGAAGGGTATAAAAATAAATATATAAATGAGTCTTAACATTCATCAACTTAATGCAGTAAAATGTTTCCAAAGTCTGGTTTTAAATGTTGCCGAGTTACTGAGTAATTGCAGATAGTTAGGAAGTGAATTCCAGAGACGTACAGCGAATATAAACATATGCGAGTCAGAAACAAGCCTCCGATACATTTTGGGAATGAATTTTTTTCCTCTAGTAGATCTGGCGAAATCAAAAAATTCATACAGATATTGTGGTGCCTGCGTGTAGATCAGTTTATGCAGGAAAGTAAGCGATCTTAGGAACAACAAGTGCTGTAAGGAGACGCCATACAGAGATAAAGAGTATTGAGAGGTGGAATCGCGCCGTCTCAAGCCAAATACATAACGAGTAACGCTATTAAAAAAAGGTGTTTAGCTTACGTCTACTTACCGGGTCGCAATTAGCAAACAACTCACAGCCGTGGAGAATGCCAGGAACAAGATAAGTCTTTGCCAAGAGAGACCTAACCCTCAGCGGATTAACCGACTTAGTGGCCCAGAGAGCACGCAATTTTGAATATCCCTGACCAACGACAGAGTCGATATGATTACTCCAAGTCAGAGTGCTGTTAAGAACAACGCCCAAGTTCTTTGCATGAGGAACGATTTCCAATCTAGGATCGTTAATGAATATACCGACATCACATGAAAAACCAGATATCCTGTTTCTGATAACCACACACTTGGACTTTACAGGGTTGAGACACAGGCCATTGGCTTTCGCCCACGTGCTGACTCTTGACAGATCATGATTAAGCAGACGTATGTTTTTAGCAATCTCATCCCTCGGACTGCCGATATATATTTGTACATCGTCAGCGTACATATGTACCTCACAATAAGACAATTGACCCGCCAAGTCGTTACTGTACAATGAAAAGAGAAGAGGAGCCAGAATTGATCCCTGAGGAACACCTTTTAAAACAAGCAGAGGTGCCGATAGAGAAAACTGAACTGACGGACTGAGTGCGGTGTGACAGGTACGACAAAATAAGACGAACGGACGTAGAAGAAAAATTGTGAAGATGTCTCATCTTATCACATAACAAGGAATGATCCACAGTGTCAAATGCCTTAGAATGGTCAAGAAGAACAAGGAAATTTATCTTGTCATTCTCCAAATTGGCCCTGATCCTCTCAGTGACCTCTGCCAAGGCAGTTACGCAGCTGTGGTTAGGTCGAAACCCGGACTGTCTCACATATAACAAAGAGTTCTCGTTGACAAAAGACGACATTTGCAAATACAACAATTTCTCAAAGACCTTTGACAAGTAACAAAGAATCGCAATTGGTCTATATTCCGTGGAATTTTTAGACAGTGGGATGACTTTGGCATGTTTCCACGCTAATGGAAAGTAACTCGTGGTCAAAATCCTATTGAAAACATAGGTTACATGAGGAATAATAAGGGGGAGCAAGAGTCTTACAATTCTAGGATAATTGCCATCAGATCCGACAGCGTAAGACTTTACAGTCGCGACGCACTCAAGGACATCGGTGGGACCAATACAGCTGCAGCCAAAACCAGAGTCGTCATCGAGGGAGGGGGAGATATTGAAGCCATAGAGATTGGGAACAACTGGGATCTGTGGGACATTAACAAAGGCATCCTTAAGCCCATTGATGTCCAAGTTTGTTGAACATCTATTAGTATCTTTCCCAATTCCTATGTCTCGAATAACCTTCCACGTTCTCTTGGAGCCTATTGCAGAAGTAAAGCGTCTGTAATAGTAGTCTTTCTTGGCTATCTTAATCAACTTATTGACATGGTCTCTTGCTGAGCGAAAGGCATCATGTAACTCAGGCGTCCTGAAACGTCTCCACCTGCGATGCGACATATTCCTCACGTGAATAGCCGAACGAATATCCCGGGAGAACCACGGTTTCGATCTGGAGGACACTTCTCTAGTCTTGAGTGGAACCATCAGTTCCTGTAGGTCACGGATATTCCTCTGTAGAAAGTCAGTTTGTTCATCGATAGTTTCCATACGAAATATCAGATCCCAGTCGATGAGCACAGCACTCGAAAGCAAAAAATCATGGTCGAGACGGGCAAAGTCTATATATGAATAAGTTTCCCTAGTCCTGGTGAGCTCAAATTCATAACATAACAAGTAAGAGCGTGCTAAGTTCGGCCGGGCCGAATCTTATATACCCTCCACCATTGATCGCATTTGTCGAGTTCTATGCGCGGTATCTCTTTTTAGACAAATAATAATAATTGAATAAGAACTGTTATCCTATTAGAGCTATATCAAGTTATAGTCCGATTTGGACCATAATTGAATGCTGATTGACATTGTAGAAGTCATTGCGTAATATTTCAGTTCATTTGGATAAAAATTGCGCCTTGTACGGGCTCAAGAAGCAAAATCGGGAGATAGGTTTATATGGGAGCTGTATCAAGCTATTGATCGATTCAGACCATACTAGACACGTATATTGAAGGTCATGAGAGAGGGCCTTGTACAAAATTTCAGCCAAATCAGATGAGAATTGCGCCCTCTAGAGGTTCGAGAAGTCAAGATCCCAGATCGGTTTATATGGCAGCTATATCAGGTTCTATATCGATTTAGGCCATACTTAGCACAGTTATTGGAAGTCATAACAAAACACCTCATGCAAAATTTAAGCCAAATCGGATGAGAATTGCGCCATCACTTGGCTCAAGAAGTCAAGATCCAAGATCGGTTTATATGACAGCTATACCAGATTATGAACCGATTTGAATCATACTTAGCATAGTTGTTGAAAGTAATACCAAAACACCACGTGCAAAATTTTAGTTAAATCGGACGATAATTGCGCCCTCTAGAGGCTCAAGAAGTCAAGACCCAAGATCGGTTTATATGACAGCTATACCAGATTATGAACCGATTTGAACCATACTAGGCAAAATTGTTGGATATCATAACAAAACACGTCGTGCAAAATTTCATTCCAATCGGATAAGATTTGCGCCTTCTAGAGGTTTAAGAAGTCAAGACCCAAGATCGGTTTATATGGCAGCTATATCAGGTTATGGACCGATTTATACCATACTTTGCACAATTGTTGGATATCATACCAAAACACGTCGTGCAAAATTTCATTCAAATCAAATAAGAATTGCGCACTCTAGAGGCTCAAGAAGTCAAGACCCAAGATCGGTTTATATGGCAGCTATATCAGGTTATGGACCGATTTATACCATACTTTGCACAATTGTTGGATATCATACCAAAACACGTCGTGCAAAATTTCATTCAAATCGGATAAGAATTGCGCACTCTAGAGGCTCAAGAAGTCAAGACCCAAGATCAGTTTATATGGCAGCTATATCAAAACATGGACCGATATGGCCCATTTACAATACCAACTGACCTACACTAATAAGAAGTATTTGTGCAAAATTTCAAGCGGCTAGCTCTACTCCTTCGGAAGTTAGCGTGCTTTCGACAGACAGACGGACGGACGGACGGACAGACGGACGGACATGGCTAGATCGACATAAAATTTCGCGACGATCAAGAATATATATACTTTATGGGGTCTCAGACGAATATTTCGAGTAGTTACAAACAGAATGACGAAATTAGTATACCCCCCATCCTATGGTGGAGGGTATAAAAAGATCAAGGCATGGTTCGAAAAACATGAGGCTGACAGTTGGTCATATAGGAGGACTTTAGAAAAGTCACTAACAAAGTACAGATCGAGAAGCGTGCTGGAGGATGCGGAAAAATGCGTGGGAATTGTTGAATTGACAGGCAAAAGCCATTTCAAACGTCAAGCCAAACAATTCGCCAGATTGCAACTTATAATATATTCAATAAGCAGCTCACCCCTTTCGTTGACATCCGGAAGTTCAGTTGCGCCCTCTAGAGTTTCAAGAAGTCAAGATCCCAGATCGGTTTATATGGCAGCTATATCAGGTTCTGTACCGATTTACGCCATACATAGCACAGTTATTGAAAGTCATAACAAAACACATCATGCAAAATTTCGGCCAAGTCAGATGAGAATTGCGTCCTCTAGAGGCTCAAGAAGTCAAGACCCAAGATCGGTTTATATGGCAGCTATATCAAAACATGGACCGATTTGGACCATTTACAATTCCAACCGACCTACACTAATAAATAGTATTTGTGTAAAATTTCAAGCGGACGGTCTTAGACGCATATTTCGAGGTGTTACAAACAGAATGATGAAATTAGTATACCCCCATCTTGTGGTGGAGGGTATAAAAATATCATAAAATTTTTTTCAGCTGATTTTTGAACTTAAAACAGCAGATTTTGTTTGCTGATTTAGCTGATGAAAATGTTTGCTAATACATCAACCCTATCTTTGCTAAAACAGCAGTAATGCCTGCTTTGCCATTTTCAGACATAAACTGCTGTTTAAGCAAAAATTTTTGCTATTTTGAATAACAAATTTGGTTGAGTGTAGAGAGAGTTGACACAAAAGCTATCGGAATAAACTCGGATTTAATTTTAAATATCTCCACATAGTTTTCATATTTGTAATCTGTTGGAAACGTGAATTTGTGAACATGGTAGTAAAAAAAAAACAAGTAAAAAGGCGTTAAGTTCGGCCGGGCCGAACTTTGAATACCCACCACCTCGGGTATATGTATAAACCACCTTTCGTCAGAATCCGGTGAAAAATGCATACCTTATGCTCCATAGCAGCTATATCGAAATATGTTCCGATTTGGACCAAATACTAATAAGTACAATTCATTGTTCAATTGTGTATAACAAAATATTGGTCTTTTAAGTAGCTATATATAACAAGTAAAAGCGTGCTAAGTTCGGCCGGGCCGAATCTTATATACCCTCCACCATGGATCGCATTTGTCGAGTTCTTTTCCCGGCATCTCTTCTTAGGCAAAAAAAGGATATAAGAAAAGAGATGCTCTGCTATTAAAACGATATCAAGATATGGTCCGGTTCGGACCACAATTAAATTATATGTTGGAGACCTATGTAAAATTTCAGCCAATTCGTATAAGAATTGCGCCCATTGGGGCTCACGAAGTAAAATAGAGAGAATTATTTATATGGGATCTGTATCGGGCTATAGACCGATTCAGACCATAATAAACACATATGTTGATGGTCATGAGAGGATCCATCGTACAAAATTTCAGGCATATCGGATAATAATTGCAACCTCTAGGGGTCAAGAAGTCAAGATCCCAGATCGGTTTATATGGCAGCTATATCAGGTTATGAACCGATTTGAACCTTATTTGACACAGTTGTTGAAAGTAAAAATAAAATACGTCATGCAAAATTTCAGCCAAATCGGATAGGAATTGCGCCCTCCAGAAGCTCAAGAAATCAAATCCCCTGATCTGTTTATATGACAGCTATATCAGGTTATGAACCGATTTGAACCATACTTGGCACAGTTGTTGGATATCATAACGAAATACTTCGTGCAAAAATTGATTCAAATCGGATAGGAATTGTGCCCTCTAGAGGGTCAAGAAGTCAAGACCCAAGATCGGTTTATATGGTAGCTATATCAGGTTATAGACCGATTTGAACCACAATTGGCACAAATGTTGGGTATCATAACAAAACATGTCGTGCGAAATTCCATTCCAATCGGATAAGAATTGCGCCCTCTCGAGGGTCAAGAAGTCAAGACCCAAGATCGGTTTATATGGTAGCTATATCAGGTTATAAGCCGATTTGAACCATACTTGACACTGTTGTTGGATATAATAACAAAACACGTCGTGCAAAATTTCATTCCAATCGGATAAGAATTGCGCACTCTAGAGGCTCAAGAAGTCAAGACCCAAGATCGGTTTATATGGCAGCTATATCAGGTTATGGACCGATTTGAACCATACTTGGCGCAGTTGTTGGATATCATAACAAAACACGTTGTGCAAAATTTCATTCTGATCGGATAAGAATTGCGCACGCTAGAGGCTCAAGAAGTCAAGACCCAAGATCGGTTTATATGGCAGCTATATCAAAACATTGACCGATATGGCCCATTTACAATACCAACCGACCTACACTAATAAGAAGTATTTGTGCAAAATTTCAAGCGGCTAGCTTTACTCCTTCGAAAGTTAGCGTGCTTTCGAAAGACAGACGGACGGACGGACAGACGGACGGACGAACGGACGGACGGACGGACGGACGGTCGGACGGACGGACAGACGGACGGACATGGCTAGATCGACATAAAATGTCACGACGATCAAGAATATATATACTTTATGGGGTCTCAGACGAATATTTCGAGTAGTTACAAACAGAATGACGAAATTAGTATACCCCCCATCTTATGGTGGAGGGTATAAAAATAAACCGATTTGGACCATGTAGTACACGGATGTCGAAATGCTTAGCATAAGTCACTGTGTAAAATTTCAGTAAAATCATATTATAAATGCGACTTTTATGGGATCAAGACTATAAATCAAGATATCGGTCTATATGGCGGATCTGGACGGATCTGGGTCAAACTTGAAAAGGATGTCGAAGGGCCTAACACAACTCACCGTCCCAAATTTCGGCGTCATCGGACAATAAACGCGCCTTTTATGACCCCAAAACCTTAGATCGAGAGATCGGGCTATATGGCTGCTATATCCAAATCTGGACCAATCTGAGCCAAATTGACAAAGGACGTCGAAGGGCATTATACTACTCACTGTCCCAAATTTCAGCAAAATCGGGTAATAAATGTGGCTTTTAATGGCCTAAACCCCTAAATCAGGGGATCGGTTTATATGGCAGCTATATCCAAATCTGGACCGATCTAGGCCAAATTGACGAAGGATGTCGAAGGGTTTATCACAACTCACTGTCCCAAATTTCAGCAAAATCGGATATTAAATGTGGCTTTAATGGGCCTAGGACCCTAAATCGTAGGATCGGTCTATATGACAGCTATATCCAAATCTGGACCGATCTGGGCCAAATTGACGAAGGATGTCGAGGGGCCTAACACAACTCACTGTCCCATATTTCAGCAAAATCGGATAAAATATGTGGCTTTCATGGGCCTAAGACCCTAAAACGGAGGATCGCTCTATATGGCAGCTATATCCAAATCTAGACTGATCTGAGCCAAATTGACGAAGGATGTCGAAGGGCCTAACACAATTCACTGTCCCAAATTTCATAAAAATCGGATAATAAATGTGGCTTTTATGCGCCTAAGACCTTAAATCAGCGGATCGGTCTATATGGGGGCTATATCAAGATATAGTCCGATATAGCCCATCTTCGAACTTAACCTGCTTATGGACAAAAAAATAATCTGTGCCAAGTTTCAGCTCAATATCTCTATTTTTGAAGACTGTAGCGTGATTTCAACAGACAGACGGACGGACATGTCTAGATCGTCTTAGATTTTCACGCTGATCAGGAGTATATATACTTCATAAGGTCGCAAATGGATATTTCGATATATTGCAAACGGAATGACAAAATGAATATACCCCCATCCTTCGGTGGTGGGTATAACAAGTAAAAAGGTGTTAAGTTCGGCCGGGCCGAACTTTGGATAACCACCACCTCGGGTATATATGTAAACCATCTTTCGTCAAAATCCGGTGAAAAACTCATACCCTATGTCCCATATCAGAAATATGTGGACAAAGTGCTAAGTTAAGCCCCTAACTTAGCTCTTTGTTCACAATTCCGGCAACATCGAACAATAAATTCGCTTTTTATGGCCCCAAAACCTAAAACCGAGAGATCGGAGATGGCAGCTATATCAAAATCTGGAACCATCTGTGCCATATTGCAGAAGTATGTCATGGGGCTTAATTTAACTCACTGTCCCAAATTTCGGCGTCATCGGACAACAAATGCGCATTTCATGAGCCCAAAACCTTAAATCGAGGGATCGGTCTATATGGCAGCTATATCAAAATCTGATCCGATCAAGGCCAAATTAAAGAAAGATGTCGAAGGGCATAAGGTAACTCACTGTCCAAAATTTCAGCAAAATCGGACAATAAATGTGGCGCTTATGGGCCTTAGACCCAAAATCGGAGGATCAATCTATATGGCAGCTATAACCAAATCTGGACCGACCTGTGCGATAATGCAGAAGTATGTCAAGGGGCTTAACTTAACTCACTGTCTCAAATTTCGGCGACATCGGACAATAAATGCACCTTTTATGGGCCTAAGAGCCCAAATCGGAAGATCGGGCTATATGGCAGCTATATCCAAGTCTGGACCGATCTGAGCCAAATTGACGGAGGATGTCGGAGGTCCTAAGACAGCGCACTGTCCCAAGTTTAGCAAAATCGGATAATAAATGCAGCTTTTATGGGGCTATGACCCTAAATCGGAGGATCGGTCTATATGGCAGCTATAACCAAATCTGGACCGATCCGGGCCAAATTAAAAAAGAATGTTGAAGGGCTCAACACAACTCACTGTCCCAAATTATAGCAAAATCGGATAAAAAATGTGGCTTTTATTGGCCTAAGACCCTAAATCGGCGGATCGGTCTATATGGGGGCTATATCAAGATATAGTCCGATATAGCCCATCTTCGAACTTAACCTGCTTATGGACAAAAAAAGAATCTGTGCAAGGTTTCAGCTCAATACGGACGGACATGTCTAGATCGTCTTAGATTTTTACGCTGATCAAGAATATATATACTTTATAGGGTCGGAAATGGATATTTCGATGTGTTGCAAACGGAATGACAAAATGAATATACCCCCATCCGTCGGTGGTGGGTATAAAAAAAAGGTAGCCTTTTTGGTAATACCAGATTTGCAAACCTAGTGTCCTACTGCATCGGACTTGATGGTTGCAAATCAGTTCAAGACTTCTACAGGAGTAACACGCATTTGTTGTAGATTTCGAACTATTTTATTCTATGTCCAAGTCATAAAAAACATCTGTGTTCCGTGCAGTTTTAGACTTTAAGCCAATTCCAATGTTTCTTACTTTGGACGTCTGAAGAGCGCCATTTTTATCCGGTATTGCTAAAATTTTGCACAACCATTTTATTCAATTTAAATTTATTTGTGATAACAACACAAAATATATAATCTTACATGTTTTTGGAATGCAAAAATGTAATTATAAATTTATAAAAACAAAGAAACAAATATAAACAAGTAAAAGCGTGCTAAGTTCGGCCGGGCCGAGTCTTATATACCCTCCACCATAGATCGCATTTGCCGAGTTCTTTTCCCGGTGTCTCTTTTTAGGCAAACAAAGGAAAGGAAAGGATAAAAGAAGAATTGCTATGCTATTGGAGACTTTAGTAAAAGTCATTGTGTAAAATTTCAGCCAAATCGAATAGAAATTGCGTCCTTTAGGGGCTCAAAGAGTAAAATAGGGAGATCGTTTTATAGGGGAGCTGTATTAGGTTATAGACCGATTCAGACCATATTTGACACGTATGTTGAAGGTCATGGGCGAAGCCGTTATACAACATTTCACCCACATCAGGTAATAATTGCGCCCTATAGGGCTCAAGAAGCCTAGATTCCAGATCGGTTTATATGGCAGCTATATCTGGTTATGTACAAACACAGTTGTTGAAAGTCATAACGCAACATGTCATGCAAAATGTCAATAATAAATTGCATTTTGTGACACTAAATTTTGCATAAGTATTTTGAAAGGCTTTTATATTATTATTTATACCCCCCTTTTTATTTATAGCCTCCACCATAAGATGGGGGGTATACTAATTTCGTCATTCTGTTTGTATCTACTCGAAATATTCGAAATATTCGTCTGAGACCCCATAAAGTATATATATTCTTTATCGTCGCGACATTTTATGTCGATCTAGCTATGTCCGTCCGTCCGTCTGTCTGTCGAAAGCACGCTAACTTCCGAAGGAGTAAAGCTAGCCGCTTGAAATTTTGCACATATACTTCTTATTAGTGTAGGTCGGTTGGTATTGTAAATGGGCCATATCGGTCCATGTTTTGATATAGCTGCCATATAAACCGATCTTGGGTCTTGATTTCTTGAGCCTCTAGAGTGCGCAATTCTTATCCGATTGGAATGAAATTTTGCACGACGTGTTTTGTTATGATATCCAATAACTTTGCCAAGTATGGTTCAAATCGGTCCATAACCTGATCAAGCTGTCATATAAACCGATCTTGGGTCTTGAATTCTTGAGCCTCTAGAAGGCGCAATTCTTATTTGATTGGAATGAAATTTTGCACGACGTGTTTTGTTATGATATCCAACAACTGTGCCAAGTATGGTTCAAATCGGTCCATAACCTGATATAGCTGCCATATCAACCGATATTGAATATTGACTTCTTAAGTCTCTAGAGTGCGCATTTCTTATCCGATTGGAATGAAATTTTGCACGACGTATTTTGTTATCATATCCAATAAATTTTCCAAGTATGGTTCAAATCGGTCCATAACCTGATAAAGCTGCCATATAAACCGATCTTGGGTCTTGACTTCTTGAGCTTCTAGAGGGCGCAATTCTTATCTGATTGGAATGGAATTTCGCACGACGTGTTTTGTTATGCTACCCAACAACCAAATCGGATACCCAACAACTGTGCCAAGTATAGTTCGAATCGGTAAAGAACCTGATATAGCTGCCATATAAACCGATCTTGTGTCTTGACTTCTTGACCCTCTAGAGGGCACAATTCTTATCCGATTTGAATGAATTTTTGCACGAAGTATTTCGTTATGATATCCAACAACTGTGCCAAGTATGGTTGAAATCGGTCCATTACCTGATATAGCTGTCATATAAACAGATCTGGGGATTTGACTTCTTGAGCTTCTAGAGGGCGCAATTCCTATCCGATTTGGCTGAAATTTTGCATGACGTATTTTATTTTTACTTTCAACAACTGTGTCAAATAAGGTTCAAATCGGTTCATAACCTGATATAGCTGCCATATAAACCGATCTGGGATCTTGACTTCTTGACCCCTAGAGGTCGCAATTATTATCCGATATGCCTGAAATTTTGTACGATGGATCCTCTCATGACCATCAACAAACGTGTTTATTATGGTCTGAATCGGTCTATAGCCCGATACAGATCCCATATAAATCGTGCTCTCTATTTTACTTCGTGAGCCCCAATGGGCGCAATTCTTATACGAATTGGCTGAAATTTTACACAGGTCTCCAACATATAGTTTAATTGTGGTCCGAACCGGACCATATCTTGATATCGTTTTAATAGCAGAGCAACTCTTTTCTTATATCCTTTTTTCCTAAGAAGAGATGCCGGGAAAAGAACTCGACAAATGCGATCCATGGTGGAGGGTATATAAGATTCGGCCCGGCCGAACTTAGCACGCTTTTACTTGTTTTGCCTAAGAAGAGATGCCGGGATAAGAACTCGACAAATGCGATCTATGGTGGTGGGTATATAAGATTCGGCCCGGCCGAACTTAGCACGCTTTTATATGTTATTATGCTTGCCTGTCCCAAACAACATTTTCCTTAAATTTTTTTCTGTAGAGAAATTTCAATAAACACTTTTAAAGACAAAATTTTAACCCATTCCGAGTGACCTTCGATTCGGTTGTCAGGTTTTGGTGAAATTTTATATATTCATAATTTAGAGAATTTATATTGGCATTACATTTTTATACCCACCACCGAAGGATGAGGGTATATTCATTTTGTCATTCAGTTTGCAACACATCGAAATATCCATTTCCGACCCTATAAAGTATATATATTCTTGATCAGCGAAAAAATCTAAGACGATCTAGACATGTCCGTCCGTCTGTCCGTCTGTCTGTTGAAATCACGCTACAGTCTTCAAAAATAGAGATATTGTGCTGAAACTTTGCACAGATTCTTTTTTTGTCCATAAGCAGGTTAAGTTCGAAGATGGGCTATATCGGACTATATCTTGATTTAGCCACCATATAGACCGATCCGTCTTAGGCCCATAAAAGCTACATTTATTATCCGATTTTGCTGAAATTTGGGACAGTGAGTTGCGTTATGCCACTCTACATCCATCTTTTATTTGGCCCAGATCTGTTCAGATTTGCATATAGCTGCCATATAGACCGATCTCAAGATTTGAAATAGTGTTCTTGTTAGGCTGCAAAATCAAAGAATAATAAGTAATATTTAACTAAAAATTATTTGAATTACATCAGCAATGAAATGACAAATTTTAAGAACTCGGGAACACAATTTTATAACCCCGAAATAATCGCCCAGATTTATTTACATATGTACATAATTATTTCAGATAAAACCATTTCTTTTTTTTTTACTTGGAGTTCCATAGTTCACAATACAGTATTTAAGACAATTGATTGCGATTATGGAACGAAAAGTGTAGTAGAAATTTGTTATTTCTGTTGGCTTTGACCGTAGCTTTCAGCACCGTGAAATCTAGGTTTGTTTGTTTGTGTGTGTGTTCCTTATAGACTCAGAAACGGCTGAACCGATTTTCTTGAAATTTTCACAGATGGTGCATAATGACCCCGTGGTGAAAAAAGGGTAATAAATTTTTTGATATCTGAAGGGGGGGCAGACCCTCCCCCTTACCCTAATTTTCAGAAAAGCCAGATTTCGGCGATGTGTGATGCGATTTAGGCGCAATTAGGTGTGCTCTCATATAGTACCCTAAAAATAAAAATTTGATATCCAAATTTCGGATGGAGTACCTAGGGGGGCTGCCCCACCCTGAAACCTACCAAGCTTATATTGTATTTAGACCAATCACGACATTATGGGACTCAAATGAAAGGTATTTAGGATAAGAAAACGTATCTGATATCCAATTGTCGGACCAAGTGTTAAGGGGACCTCCCCCAGCCCCAAAACACCCCTAAATCGAACATACTTACCGACCATGGCAATATGGGACTCAAATGAAAGGTATTTGCGAGTAGAATACGAATCTGATATCCAAATGTGGCACCACGTTTCTGGGGGTCCATCCCTACCCAAAATACCCCCCAAACGGGACTTAATTCCTGACCATGGAAATATGGGGCTTAAATAAAAGGTATTTGAATCCAGAATACGAATCTGATATCCAAATATAGTGTTTGGGGGGCCGCCTCTTACCAAAAACATGCCCCAGAGGAGACAAATTTACGACCATAGCAATATGGGGCTCAAAAGAAATATCTTTGGGAGTAAACCACAAATTTGATATCAATATTCGGGAACAGTGTCTATGGGGCCACCCCACCCCCACAACACCACCCAAATAGTAAGCATTTTCTGACTACTGCAATATGAAGCTCAAATAAGAGGGTTTTTAAAGTGGAACACCAATCCGATATATATTTTCAAGGCCAACTCACTGAGTGGCCGCCCATCCCCCAAAACACCCCGACTATGGAAATATGGGGCTCAAATTAAAGGTATGTGGGAGTAGACCACGTATCTGATATCAACATTAGGGGCCAACTGTCTAGCTGACGTCCCACCACCATAACAACCCCTAAATAGGAAGTATTTGCTCACCAAGACAATTTGGGTCTTAAAGAGAGTGGAACCAAATATTCATAGTTTTTAGGGCCAATACCCCAAACCGGATATATTTGCTGACTGTTGCAATAAGGAGTTTAAATGAGTTTAGAAAACGAATTTGGTATCCAATTTTGAGGGCAATGACAATATGGGGTTCAAATAAATGATATATAGATATATGAGAATAAAGCACGTTGCTGATATATTTTCCGGGCTTAGAAGTTCGGGGACCACCCACTCCCCAAAACACCCCTAAACCGGGCATATTTACCGACCATGGCAATGTGGGCCTAAATGAAAGGTATTGGGGGGTAGAACAAGAATTGATATCCATTTTCGGAACCAATTTTCTGGGGGCCTACCCCCTTCCGAAATACCCCACAAACAGCAATTTTTTACTGACCATCGCAATATGGGGATCAAATAAAGGTATTTGGGAGTAGAATACGAATTTGATATCCAAATGTAGGACCATATATTTAGGGCATCATCCCTTTCCCAAAACCTCTCCCCCGAAAACACCACTAAATTAGACATCATGAGAATATTGGGCTGAAATGAAGTATTTTAAGAATGGAGTACACCTTACATCCAAACTTAAATTCGTAGCCCAAAAAAGATCATATGGGATTCACATAAAGGCACTTATATTGTTAAACTGTTAGTCAAGCGATATACTATTTTCGTTGCATGCTATTTCACTAAAAGATGTTTAATTGTCGAAAATAAATATTCCAATGAAACTTTTGTTCCATATAAAGCATCCATATAAAGCCTTTACTTGTTCTTTGTAACCAGTTAAAAAAAAAAAAAAAACTTTGAATTCACGTTCGAAAATGCTCCCGGAAGAGAAAATTACATCCTTAATTATCTATGACATAATCTGTGACAAACCAAAAAATATTTTATGGAAAACAAGTAAAAGCGTGCTAAGTTCGGCCGGGCCGAATCTTATATACCCTCCACCATGGATCGCATTTGTCGAGTTCTTTTCCCGGCATCTCTTCTTAGGAAAAAAGGATATAAGAAAAGAGTTGCTCTGCTATTAAAACGATATCAAGATATGGTCCGGTTCGGACCACAATTAAATTATATGTTGGAGACCTGTGTAAAATTTCAGCCAATTCGTATAAGAATTGCGCCCATTGGGGCTCAAGAAGTAAAATAGAGAGAACGATTTATATGGGATCTGTATCGGGCTATAGACCGATTCAGACCATAATAAACACGTTTGTTGATGGTCATGAGAGGATCCATCGTACAAAATTTCAGGCATATCGGATAATAATTGCGACCTCTAGGGGTCAAGAAGTCAAGATTCCAGATCGGTTTATATGGCAGCTATATCAGGTTATGAACCGATTTGAACCTTATTTGACACAGTTGTTGAAAGTAAAAATAAAATACGTCATGCAAAATTTCAGCCAAATCGGATAGGAATTGCGCCCTCTAGAAGCTCAAGAAGTCAAATCCCCAGATCTGTTTATATGACAGCTATATCAGGTAATGGACCGATTTCAACCATACTTGGCACAGTTGTTGGATATCATAACGAAATACTTCGTGCAAAAATTCATTCAAATCGGATAAGAATTGTGCCCTCTAGAGGCTCAAGAAGTCAAGACCCAAGATCGGTTTATATGGCAGCTATATCAGGTTCTTTGCCGATTCGAACTATACTTGGCACAGTTGTTGGGTATCCGATTTGGTTGTTGGGTAGCATAACAAAACACGTCGTGCGAAATTCCATTTCAATCGGATAAGAATTGCGCACTCTAGAAGCTCAAGAAGTCAAGACCCAAGATCGGTTTATATGGCAGCTATATTAGGTTATGAACCGATTTGAACCATACTTGGCACAGTTGTTGGATATAATAACAAAACACGTCGTGCAAAATTTCATCCCAATCGGATAAGAATTGCGCACTCTAGAGGCTCAAGAAGTCAAGACCCAAGATCGGTTTATATGGCAGCTATATCAGGTTCTTTACCGATTCGAACTATACTTGGCACAGTTGTTGGGTATCCGATTTGGTTGTTGGGTAGCATAACAAAACACGTCGTGCGAAATTCCATTTCAATCGGATAAGAATTGCGCACTCTAGAAGCTCAAGAAGTCAAGACCCAAGATCGGTTTATATGGCAACTATATCAGGTTATTGACCGATTTGAACTATACCTGGCACAGTTGTTGGATATCATAGCAAAACACGTCATGCAAAATTTCATCCCAATCGGATAAGAATTGCGCACTCTAGAGGCTCAAGAAGTCAAGACCCAAGATCGGTTTATATGGCAGCTATATCAAAACATGGACCGATATGGCCCATTTACAATACCAACCGATCTACACTAATAAGAAGTATATGTGCAAAATTTCAAGCGGCTAGCTTTACTCCTTCGGAAGTTAGCGTGCTTTCGACAGACAGACGGACGGACATGGCTAGATCGACACGACACACATGTCACGAAGATCAAGAATATATATACTTTATGGGGTCTCAGACGAATATTTCGAGTAGTTACAAACAGAATGACGAAATTAGTATACCCCCCATCTTATGGTGGAGGGTATAAAAATTGTTAGCAAATTTTTCATAAGCTTACTACCATATATTTTCAAGTCATGTCAGTATGAAGTCCACCACGTTGTAAAAACAAGTTTAATAAGCAATTTTTTAGTTAGTGGGGAATAATATATGGTATACATGTTTCTTTAAATGTGTAAGTGCTCCTTTATGACATTATCATTAGCATCTTGTAAAAGATATACTCCTTTAAAAAACCGTCCGCATATTTTGTTATGACTTTCTTCATACATTATCATTTACGAAACCAACATAGCTTTTAGGATTTTTTTGCAACATTCAATTGTGCGTAGTCTATTTTTTATACCCTACACAACAACTGTGGTACAGGTTATGAGTTAGTGCATTTGTTTGCAACGCTAAGAAAGAGAAGACCTAGACTCATTAATAAGTATACCGAGCGACTCAGAATCACTTTCTGACTCGATTTAGCCATGTCCGTCCGTATGTCTGTCCGTTTGTGAGTCCATATATTCTTGCAATCAAGGTACAGATCATATTTGTTGTGCGATCGTGACGAAATTTTGCACTGACACTTCTATGGCCCAATGACAAACGCTATTGGTTTTTGGCAAAAATCGGTTCAGATTTAGATATAGCTTTCATATATATGTATCTCCCGATTGGCACTTAAATGGCCGTAGTAACAAAAATTTGCAATCGATCTGCACAAAGTTTAGCACGCATTGTTTTGTTACCTATCTTAACATATGTGCAAGATTTCATTAAAATCGGTTCAGATTTGGATATAGCTCCCATATATATGTTTCGCCCGATTTTCCCTTAAATGACCATGGTAATCAAATTTTCAACCGATCTGCACAAAATGATTTTGTCTATAGAAAAAAAAATTAAATTAAATATTTTCGAAATACAAAATTTTAGTATACATTTTGACCAAACAGAACGACTTTAAAATTATTTTTCTTAAGTAAAAAATTTTAATGAAACCTTTTCTACAGACAAAGTTTCGGCGAAACATTTTTAATGACAAAACTTCATCATAAATTTTACTTAAGACACAATTTTAATAATTCAGCGTAAAATTCTCTTCAGCGCGCGCCGAGCCAACCTCGAAATTACTTTTGTTAAAGACAAAATCTCTTTACAAATTTTCGTAAAGAAAAATTTTCAATAAAAATTTTCACAAAGACTACATTTTGATATTTTTTTTCTAAAGACTTTATTTCAGTGAAGATTTTCCACAGAAAAACTTTTGCCCCGCCTACCTCGAAATTATTTTATAAAGCTAAAATTTAAATAAAATTGTTTGCGACTGCTCAATGCATTTTGCGACACTACATTTTGCCTATACATTTTTAAAGTTTTTTATATCCTACACCACTACTGTGGTACAGGGTATAGGCATGTTTTTCGGCATGTTTTTCGGTATAGGCATGTTTTTCGGCCTAGAGACAAAGCCTATTGAAATTGGAAAAAATCGGTTAAATTTTGGATATAGCTCTCATATATATGTTCGTCCGATTTCCAGTAATAGTGCAATAAAATGGTCACTTGTTTACTGATTCTCTCGAAATTTGGCAGGAAGGATTTTCTTATGACTTCCGACATTACCGGTTAATTTTATAGATATCGGTTCAGATTTAGGTATAGCTCCCATGTTTATATTCGTCAGATTTGCAGTAATAATGCAATAAAATTGTCATTTGTTAACCGATTCTTTTGAAATTTGTTAGGAAGGAATTTCTCTTAACTCTCGATATTAATGTGGATTTTATGGAAATCGGTTTAGATTTAGATATAGCTCTCATATATATTGGGTTGCCCAAAAAGTAATTGCGGATTTTTCATATAGTCGGCGTTGACAAATTTTTTCACAGCTTGTGACTTTGTAATTGCATTCTTTCTTCTGTCAGTTATCAGCTGTTACTTTTAGCTTGCTTTAGAAAAAAAGTGTAAAAAAAGTATATTTGATTAAAGTTCATTCTAAGATTTATTAAAAATGCATTTACTTCCTTTAAAAAATCCGCAATTACGTTTTGGGCAACCCAATACATATCGCCAGATTTTCACCGACTTTGCCCTTCCTTACTGATTTTATTATGCTTTTCTGTTTCAAATAGAAACAATAAGTAAAAGTGTGCTCAGTTCGGCCGGGCCGAATCTTATATACCCTCCACCATGGATCGAATTGGTCGAGTTCTTTTCCTGGCTTCTCTTCTTAGGCAAAAAAGGATAATTTGCTCTGCTATTAGAGCGATATCAAGATATGGTCCGGTTTGGACCACAATTAAATTATATGTTGGAGACCTGTGTAAAAGGTCAGCCAATTCGAATAAGAATTGCGCCCTTTGGGGGCTCAAGAAGTAAAAAAGGGCGATCGGTTTATATGGGAGCTGTATCAGGCTATAGACCGATTCAGATCATAATAAATACATATGTTGATGGTCATGAGAGGATCCGTAGTACAAAATTTCAGGTAAATCGGATAATAATTGCGACCTCTAGAGGCTCAAAAAGTCAAGATGCCAGGTCGGTTTATATGTCAGCTATATCAGGTTATGGACCGATTTGAACCATACTTGCCACAGTTGTTGGATATCATAGCAAAACACGTCGTGCAAAATTTCATTCCAATCGGATAAGAATTGCGCACTCTAGAGGCTCAAGAAGTCAAGACCCAAGATCGGTTGATATAGCAGCTATATCAGGTTATGGACCGATTTGAACTATACTTGGCGCAGTTGTTGGATATCATAGCAAAACGTGCAAAACGTTTCAAATCTTGAGATCGGTCTATATGGCAGCTATATGCAAATCTGAACAGATCTGGGCCAAATAAAAGATGGATGTAGAGGGGCATAACGCAACTCACTGTCCCAAATTTCAGCAAAATCGGATAATAAATGTAGCTTTTATGGGCCTAAGACGGATCGGTCTATATGGTGGCTAAATCAAGATATAGTCCGATATAGCCCATCTTCGAACTTAACCTGCTTATGGACAAAAAAAGAATCTGTGCAAAGTTTCAGCACAATATCTCTATTTTTGAAGACTGTAGCGTGATTTCAACAGACAGACGGACAGACGGACGGACATGTCTAGATCGTCTTAGATTTTTACGCTGATCAAGAATATATATACTTTATAGGGTCGGAAATGGATATTTCGATGTGTTGCAAACTGAATGACAAAATGAATATACCCTCATCCTTCGGTGGTGGGTATAAAAATGTAATGCCAATATAAATTCTCTAAATTATGAATATATAAAATTTCACCAAAACCTGACAACCGAATCGAAGGTCACTCGGAATGGGTTAAAATTTTGTCTTTAAAAGTGTTTATTGAAATTTCTCTACAGAAAAAAATTTAAGGAAAATGTTGTTTGGGACAGGCAAGCATAATAACATATAAAAGCGTGCTAAGTTCGGCCAGGCCGAATCTTATATACCCACCACCATGGATCGCATTTGTCGAGTTCTTATCCCGGCATCTCTTCTTAGGCAAAACAAGTAAAAGCGTGCTAAGTTCGGCCGGGCCGAATCTTATATACCCTCCACCATGGATCGCATTTGTCGAGTTCTTTTCCCGGCATCTCTTTTTAGGAAAAAAGGATATAAGAAAAGAGTTGCTCTGCTATTAAAACGATATCAAGATATGGTCCGGTTCGGACCACAATTAAACTATATGTTGGAGACCTGTGTAAAATTACAGCCAATTCGTATAAGAATTGCGCCCATTGGGGCTCACGAAGTAAAATAGAGAGCACGATTTATATGGGATCTGTATCGGGCTATAGACCGATTCAGACCATAATAAACACGTTTGTTGATGGTCATGAGAGGATCCATCGTACAAAATTTCAGGCATATCGGATAATAATTGCGACCTCTAGGGGTCAAGAAGTCAAGATCCCAGATCGGTTTATATGGCAGCTATATCAGGTTATGAACCGATTTAAACCTTATTTGACACAGTTGTTGAAAGTAAAAATAAAATACGTCATGCAAAATTTCAGCCAAATCGGATAGGAATTGCGCCCTATAGAAGCTCAAGAAGTCAAATCCCCAGATCTGTTTATATGACAGCTATATCAGGTTATCGACCGATTTCAACCATACTTGGCACAGTTGTTGAATATCACAACGAAATACTTCGTGCAAAAATTCATTCAAATCGGATAAGAATTGTGCCCTCTAGAGGCTCAAGAAGTCAAGACCCAAGATCGGTTTATATGGCAGCTATATCAGGTTCTTTACCGATTCGAACTATACTTGGCACAGTTGTTGGGTATCCGATTTGGTTGTTGGGTAGCATAACAAAACACGTCGTGCGAAATTCCATTCCAATCAGATAAGAATTGCGCCCTCTAGAAGCTCAAGAAGTCAAGACCCAAGATCGGTTTATATGGCAGCTTTATCAGGTTATGGACCGATTTGAACCATACTTGGAAAATTTATTGGATATGATAACAAAATACGTCGTGCAAAATTTCATTCCAATCGGATAAGAATTGCGCACTCTAGAGACTTAAGAAGTCAAGACCCAAGATCGGTTGATATGGCAGCTATATCAGGTTATGGACCGATTTGAACCATACTTGGCACAGTTGTTGGATATCATAACAAAACACGTCGTGCAAAATTTCATTCCAATCAAATAAGAATTGCGCCTTCTAGAGGCTCAAGAATTCAAGACCCAAGATCGGTTTATATGACAGCTTGATCAGGTTATGGACCGATTTGAACCATACTTGGCAAAGTTATTGGATATCATAACAAAACACGTCGTGCAAAATTTCATTCCAATCGGATAAGAATTGCGCACTCTAGAGGCTCAAGAAATCAAGACCCAAGATCGGTTTATATGGCAGCTATATCAAAACATGGACCGATATGGCCCATTTACAATACCAACCGACCTACACTAATAAGAAGTATTTGTGCAAAATTTCAAGCGGCTAGCTTTACTCCTTCGGAAGTTAGCGTGCTTTCGACGCTAACTTCCGGACGGACGGACGGACGGACGGCTAGACGGACGGACGGACGGACAGACGGCGGACATGGCTAGATCGACATAAAGTGTCGCGACGATCAAAAATATATATACTTTGTAGTGTCTTAGACGAATATTTCGAGTAGTTACAAAGAGAATGACGAAATTAGTATACTCTCCATCCTATGGTAGAGGGTATAAAAATCAATTTGTGTTTGTTTGTTTGTATGTTTGTGTGTTCCTTACAGACTCAGAAACGACTGAACCGCCTTACCGCAATTTTCGAAAACGCCAGATCTCGGAGATGGGTGGTGCGATTTTAGCGAAATTGGGTGTGCTCTCATATAGTGCCCTAAAAATAAAAATTTGGTATCCAAATTTCGGGTGGGGTACCTAGGGGGCCACCCCACCCTAAAACCTACCAAACATATATTTAAAACAATCACGACAATATGGGACTCCAATGAAAGGTATTTAGGATAAGAAAACGTATCTGATATCCAATTGTAGGACCAAGTGCTAGGGGGACCGCCCCAACCCCCAAAACACCCCTAAATCGGACATATTTACCGACCATGGCAATATGGGACTCAAATGAAAGGTATTTGCGAGTAGAATACGAATTTGATATCCATGTGTAGGACCATGTATTTTAGGCATGAATTTCTCCAAAACACCCCCCAAAGGGAAAAATTTTTTCGACCATGCCAATATGTGGCTCAAATGAAAGGTATTTGAGATTAGAAAACGAATTTGATAATGTATTTTGGGGCCATGTGTTAGGGTGACGCCTCATCCTGTAAACTCCTCTTAAGCCAATGGCAATATGGGGTTTAAATAAATGGTATTTGAGAGAAGAGCACGATGCTGATATTTTTTCAGGACCAAGTATCTGGGGGACCACCTCTCCCCCGAAAACACCACTAAATCAGACATCATGAGAATACCGGGCTGAAATGAAGTATTTTAAAAATGGAGTACACCATACATCCAAACTTCAATTCGTAGACCAATAAAGTTCATGTGGGATTCAGATAAAGGCACTTATATTGTTAAACTGTTAGTCAATTTAGCATTTATATTTATATCGCTAAAAGATCTTTAGTTGTCGAAAATTATTATTTCATGGAAAATTTTGTACCATATAAAGTAAAAGAAGGCGCAGTAGAGCGGGCCCGGATCAGCTATTTGTTATAAAGGCAAAATTTAAATGAAATATTGTTACAAGGCAATATGTTGCTCAGGCCTGGGCATCCTCGAAATTATTTGCTTTAAGAGAAAGATTTCGATAAATTTCAGTAACATCTTTTAAAACTAAAAGATTTTCCTTAAATTCTTTTATAGGCAATTTTCAATAATTTTTTTTTTTGGACTCTGTTGTCCAATTTGAATGAAAGTTCATTATTTAGAGTATTTATATTGATGCAGTATTTTTTTTAAATTTTGTTAACAACAACCTTTTTAAAGAATTAAAAAAAAAAAAATTTAAAAAATTTTTTTATTACAAAACAAGTAAAAGCGTGCTAAGTTCGGCCGGGCAGAATCTTACATACCCTCCACCATGGATCGCATTTGTCGAGTTCTTTTCCCGGCATCTCTTCTTAGGAAGAAAAGAATATAAGGAAAGATTTGCTCCGGTTTGGGACACAATTAAATTACAAGGTGGAGACCTGCGTAAAATGTCAGCCAATTCGGACAAGAATTTCGCCCTTGGGGCTCCAGAAGTAAAAAAGAGAGATCGATTTATATGGGAGCTGTATCGGTCTATAGACCGATTCAGATCATAATAAACACGTATGTTGATGGTCATGAGAGGATCCGTAGCACAACATTTCAGGCAAATCGGATAATAATTGCGACCTGTAGAGGCTCAAGAAGTCAAGATCCCAGATTGGTTTATATGGCAGCTATATCAGGTTATGAACCGATTTAAACCTTATTTGACACATTTGTTGAAAGTAAGAAAAAAATACTTCATGAAAAATTTCATTCCAATCGGATAAGAATTGCCATCTCTACAGGCTCAAGAAGTCAAGACCCAAGATCGGTTTATATGACAGCTATATCAGGTTATGGACCGATTTGAACCATAATTGACACAGTTGTTGGATATCATAACAAAACACGTCGTGCAAAATTTCATTCCAATCGGATAAGAATTGCGCACTCTAGAGGCTTAAGAAATCAAGACCCAAGATCGGTTTTTATGGCAGCTATATCAAAACATGGACCAATATGGCCCATTTACAATACCAATCGACCTACGCTAATAAGAAGTATTTGTACAAAATTTCAAGCGGCTAGCTTTACTCCTTCGGAAGTTAGCGTGCTTTCAACAGACAGACGGACGGACGGACATGGCTAGATCGACATAAAATGTCGCGACGATCAAGAATATGTATACTTTATGGGGTCTCAGAGGAATATTTCGAGTAGTTACAAACAGAATGATGAAATTAGTATACCCCCCATCTTATGGTGGAGGGTATAAAAATCGTTTCATTTTCTATTGTGGCCTAGGAAATTTTTTTTTTTTTTTTTATTTTCAAAAATGTTTACAATATTTTTAAAAAAAAATATATATATATATTTTTATACCCTCCGCCATAGGATGGTGGTATACTAATTTCGTCATTCTCTTTCTAACTGCTCGAAGTAATCGTCTAAGACCCCATTAAATACAATATATATATTCTTGATCGTCATGAAATTTTAAATCGATATAGCCATGTCCGTCCGGCTGTCTGTCCGGCCGTCCGTCCGTCCGTTTGTCCGTCCATCCATCCGTCTGTCTGTCGAAAGCACGCTAACTTCAGAAGGAGTAAAGCTAACCGCTTGAAATTTTGCACAAATACTTCTTATTAGTGTAGGTCGGTTGGGATTGTAAATGGGCTATATCGGACCACGTTTTCATATAGCTACCATATAAACCGATCCTGGATCTTGATTTCTTGAACCGCTATGGGCACAATTCTTATCCGATTCGGTTAAAATTTAGCATGAGATGTTTTATTATGACTTCCAACAACAGTGCTGAGTAAGGTTGAAATCGGTCCATAACTTGATTAATCTGCCGTATAAACCAATCTGGGGTCTTGACTTCTTGAGCCACTAGAGGGCGCAATTATTATCCAATTTGCCTGAAATTTTGTGCGACGGATCCTCTCATGACCATCAACAAACGTGTTTATTATGGTCTGAATCGGTCTATAGCCTGATACAGCTCCCATATAAATCGTTCACGAACAGTCTTGCAATGTAAGAAGAAGATTATTGCCCTCTCTGAAGATGGCGCAATCCGCATCGTTTGGATGCCGGGCCATAATGGAGTAAGAGGAATGAAAGGGCAGACGATTGTATGGGGGCACGTCTCCCCCGGTTCGTGGCGGGTCCGACTCCCGTTTCCTGCAATGGATAGAGCGGATGCCGCGCTATCCGCAGTCCCAACAAAAGATAATGGGTTCGTTGCGGCAAAGAACTGCGAATAATAACCAAGACGGTAAGTTCACGAACAGTCTTGCAATGTAAGAAGAAGATTATTGCCCTCTCTGAAGATGGCGCAATCCGCATCGTTTGGATGCCGGGCCATAATGGAGTAAGAGGAATGAAAGGGCAGACGACTGTATGGGGGCACGTCTCCCCCGGTTCGTGGCGGGTCCGACTCCCGTTTCCTGCAATGGATAGAGCGGATGCCGCGCTATCCGCAGTCCCAACAAAAGATAATGGGTTCGTTGCGGCAAAGAACTGCGAAGTGCCCTTCTTGAACATACCGCCGGCACGCGGTGCGTGGTTTGATGCAAGCGTTTTTGGGTTCACGAGGTTACTCCGGATCTATTCTTTGTGTTGTTCTCGCGCAGCCGGTGTCTGAGCGGGCAGGCTCTCCAGATCGTCAGCTATTTCCAAGAGATCTTGCAGAGTGCGGAAATCACGGCTGCAGATGTACCATAAGTACTTCGGCAGGGCATTACGGAAGATCCTTTCGACCTTTTGTTACTCCGTGTAGGTTTTGCATGCTGAGGTTTTGCATGCTGAGTGAGTTGTTTTCAATCGACTTCCTTTGCTTTTGTCGTCGCTTGAGTATGTCGTCATCTAGTTGCTCGAAGAATCGAACTGGAAAGTAAAACCCTGGGAAATCCTCTTTAAATCTTTTCCAGCTGCACCATGACCGATTATTATTCCGGTACTATACCAGCGCTCTCTCCCAGCACCTCGAGCATCATCTTCGGAAGGAAATTAATATCTATGTCGTTCATCTGTGAAAGCTCCTCTATACGTCCGATAAATTCTAAGGGCTCCTTTTAACCATCAAAATGTACGATAAATTTCCGCACTTAGTCCGCTGCAGCGGACGGCTGGTTTCGTTGTCAGGAGCCACGGATGCGCTCTTGGATTCGATGTCTGGGGCCGCGGAGGTGTTTCTGCGTTAGCTGACTGGTGCCGCAAAATTGAGGGCCAGAGAAATGCCGTCGATAAACTTGGTTATCTCGAAGCCTTTCGGGTCGACGCAGTCCAATTTTAGGAAGACGAAAATCTTATGGGGTGATACGGATCTTGAGAGCACGAGGCTATTACTGAAAGGAAGTAAGAAGGAGGTCAGTATATCTATACTTATTTCGTCATTCTGTTTGTAACTCCTCGAAGTATTCGTCTAAGACCCCATAAAGTGTATATATTCTTAATCGTCATGACATTTAAGCCGAACTAGCCATTTCCGTCCGTACGTCTGTCTGTCGAAAGTGCGCTAACTTTCGAAGAAGTAAAGCTAGCCACTTGAAATTTTGTACAAATACATCTTGTTAGTGTAGGTCGGTTGGGATTATAAATGGGCTATATCGGTCCACGTTTTGATATAGCTGCCATATACACCGATCTGGGACCTTGACTTCTTGAGCCGCTAGAGGGCACTATTCTTATCCGATTTGGCTGAAATTTAGCACGACATGTTTAGTTATGACTTCCAACAACTGTGCTAAGAATAGTTCATATCGGTCCATAACCTGATAAACCTGTCATATAAACCGATCTGGGGTCTTGACTTCTTGAGCCACTAGAGGACGCAATTATTATCCGATTTGGCTGAAATTTTGTATGAGCTGTTTTGTAATGACTTTCAACAACTGTGCTACGGATTGTTCAAATCGGTTCATAGCTGCCATATAAACCGATATGGGATCTTGACGTCTTGAGCCTCTAAAGGACGCAATTATTATCCGATTTTTGATATTTTGTACAACGGCTTCTCTCATGACCTTTAACATACGTGTCGAATATGGCATGAATCTGTTTATAGCCTAATACAGCTCCCCTATAAACTGATCTCCCTATTTCACTTCTTCAGCCCTAAAGTACGCAGATTCGTACTAGCAATGATGGGAAATGAACCACAACTTGATATTGTTCCAATTACATAGCAATTATTTTCTTTTATACTTTGTTTGTCTAAAAAGAAATACCGTGGCATAGCTCGACAAATGCGATCCATGGTGGAGGGTATATAAGATTCGGCCGGGCCGAACTTAGCACGATTTTACTTGTTAATCTTTATATCCGAGGAGAAGGGCATCCAAAGTTCGGCACTGCCGAACACAATGTTTTTTTTTACTTGTTTTATGTTTGTTTTCATTTTAGAGATTGTAGGCTGAAAATCAAAACTACTAGAAGGCAAGGCTTTTGCAGCAAATATATCTGAAAATTGTCTAGAAAAATGTTTAAAACGAAACAGAGGACGGATAATAACTCATATAAAAAATAAATAAATGTTTTAGATAATTTATTTATGAATGCGAATGAAAAGTGAACTGCAAGTGTAATTTTGCAATCAATTTTTTGTTTTTAGCTTGACTGAAACTTAAAAATTACTAATCATTGCACAGGCAAATTATTTACATATTTGCAAATAAACTAATATTTTTATACCCACCACCACAGGATGGAGGTCTACTAATCTAGTCATTCCGATTGTAACACCTCGAAATACACCTTCCCGCAATTTCTGTCCAATTTGGCTGAAATTTTGCACTTAGTGTTCTGTTTTGACTTCCAACAGACAAGCCGATATGGCTTCGTGGGAATTTATATATATATATCATATAAGTCATTGTAAAACTGAAAGAAATCAATAAATAAATAAATAATAATAATAAATAACAACTGAGCCAAGTACGGTCTGAATCGGTCTATAAACTGATATAGCTCCCATATAAACCGATCTCCAGATTTGACTTCTTGATCCACTGGAAGCCTCAATTTTCATCCGATTTGGCTGAAATTTTGCACAGGAAAAATAGAATAATTTTTAAAAAATACATCACTTATCAGATTTTTTCTAAAGACAAAATTTTAGCGTAATATTTTAAAGCCAAAACTTCATCACAGTTTTTCCTAAGACAAAATTGTAATAATCAAGCATAACATTATCATCAAACCGGGCCCCGAAATTCTATTTAAATTTTTCCTAAATATAATATTTTTCTAAAAATTACATTTTAATGTTTTTTTTCTAAAGACTATATTTCAGCGATAAATTTTCTAAAGACAAATATTTGACCCGCCTAACCCGAAATTATTTTTTAAAACCAAAATTTACAATTTATTTTAAGAAAATTACTTTATTTATTTATTTACTTATGTTAAGAAAATTTAAAAACAAAACTTGTAAACATTTTTGAAAAAATAAAAAAACTTTTTTTTATTTCCTTTTTCATTTTCTAAAATTTTTCTAAAGACCGAGTCACCCAGATTTACATTTCAAAAAAATTATTTCAAATTATTTTTTTCCATAGTGAGTGAGGATCGAAATCTATCAGTCAATAGCAAGCAGCATTGATTATAGCAAATATTTTTTAGCTCTGTAGGCTTAGACCGTTGAGTTGGACACAATGAAATATTTTTTAAAAAAATTTTAAATATACTTTTTTATTTATTGATTTTCTTAAAAAAAAAAATCTTTTTACAATGAAAGGAACTTAGTACCCACCTTAACTCAGGAAATTAGTTAAAATAATATTAGTCGGCAGACTTTTGGCTCGTCGCAAAAATTGGTCAAAATTTATTTTATTTTAAATATTTATCATTTATTGTTGCTTGATTTTCAATTTATTTGCGCAAAATTTTATAGAAATAAAAGTCATTTAAAATTTGTCTAATTGACAGACACAAACAATAACCTGTTGAAATCAAAAACTAGTTTGAGATCAAATAAGAATAAGCGCAAAAGAAAAAATTTGTTCAAAATATTGAAGCTGGTACGTCAAAACTATCACTATAAGACTAAGATATTCGGAAAGACAAGCACATTTAAAAGGCTTTGAAAGATTACGATCGACCTGAAAATAGTGAGTTGGCAAGCCATACAAAATTCAAGTCAGACTTTAACCACTTGTCACCGCCGATGGGCCAATTCACTTTTCATGCCTTTGCTAACCCATTTACGAATCAATCTTCTCAAACATTTGCACAACGATTTACTCTTTGGCATACATACATATGTACATATGTACGCATTTTAATCGAAATTCTACATATCAAATTTAAGTAAATTTTAAGTTCGTCGACTCACATATACCTAATATGGGAAATTGCGTATACCAAACAGAACCAAACATTCTCAAGCGCCAAATCATGGTCAATTTTACTCCCATTTAGTTCAATTTTCATACATTTGAGGTTCACTTTTTTTTTGAGTGTATAGTCTCTTGAATTTTTGTTCTTAGTAAAAATTCTGATGTTTTCGTTCTTGATGATAGATGCGCTTCCCGATGCGCTTGATACTCCCTCGAAGAGAAATATATATTGGGTTCTTGACTGTCTTGCTCCTTCTGTTGTTGTTTCACTGTCGACACTCTGCCTTGTGGAATAGTTGCCTTCTGCTTGTCGAATGCTTCTTCTCGATGATGATGCGCTTCTCGAGGAAAAGTCGCCACTGCCTCGAAGTGAAACACAGATTGCGTTGGTTTGTCAGAAAACCGCGCGTTCATTTACCTTCTCCTAACACCAATTAGGAGGCTCGAAGGACCATATACGGGGATCAAGTGGGGATGGAAGCAGAGGAAGTTGGTTGAGTTAAGCGAAACGTTGATTCCTGACTGGCCAAAGGTTAAGTATACGGATGACCATGTAAAGCTAAAACTCCAATGTGGAAATTCTAGGAACTGTCGGCTCTATTGACTCTATCAAATGTCAAACATAACAAACTTTCACTATACAATTTCAACTTCAAGCTAGGGTAAAATTTGCACTTAGGACATCGGTACTTATGTACAAACGAATACTCAAAAAGAGGATATAAAAATAAACAAGTAAGAGAGTGCTAAGTTCGGCCGGGCCAAATCTTACATACCCTCCACCATGGATCGCATTTGTCGAGGTCTTTGCGCAGTATCTCTTTTCAGGGAACAAAGAATAATGAATATGGGCGGAGGAGGAGCTATATCAAGTTATAGTCCGATTCGGGGCTCAAGAAGCAAAATCGGGAGATCGGATTATATAGATCGATTCAGACCATATTGCACGCGTATGTTGAAGGCCATGGGGAAGCCGTTGTACAGAATCTGTGCCAAATCGGATGAGATTTGCGCTCTCTAAAGGCTCAAGATCCCAGATCGGTTTAAATGGCAGCTATATCAGGGTATTTATCGATTTGGACCATACTTCGCATAAATGTTTGAAGTGATACCAAAACACCACGTGCAAAATTACAGCCAAATCGGATAGGAATTGCGCTCTGTAGAGGCTCAAGATATCAAGACCCAAGATCGGTTTGTATATCAGGTGTATCTGATTATGGACCGATTTGAACCATACTTCGCACAGTTGTTGGAAATGATATCAAAACACTATGTGCAAAATTTCATTCAAATCGGATAAGAATATCGCCTTCTAGAAGCTCAAGAAGTCAAGACCCAGGATCGGTTTATATGGCAGCTATACCAGGTAATGTACCGATTTGAACAATACTTAGCACAGTTGTTAGAAGTGCTATTAAAACACTATGCAACATTTCAGTCAAATCGGACGAGAATTGCGCCCTCTTGAGGCTCAAGAAGTCAACACCCAAGATCGGTTTATATGGCAGCTATATATAAACATGAACCGATTTGGCCAATTTACTATCCCAACCGACCTAAACCAATAGGAAGTATTTGTGCAAAATTTCAAGCGTCTAGTTCTACTCCTTCAAAAGTTAGCGTGTTTTTGACAGACAGACGGAGGACCAGGCTAGTTCGACTTAAAATGTCACGACAATCAAGAATATATATATTTTATGGGATCTTAGACGCATATTTCGAGGTGTTACAAACAGAATGACGAAATTAATATACCCCCATCCTACGGTGGAGGGTATAAAAACTAATAACAAAAGGTGATGTAATAACTGCAAGAATTTGAGAGACATATTGAATGTATAAAAATTGAGAATATAATGAGCTTGAATCAAGTTGTTGAAGCGTAAGCGCATATAAAGGTAGATGTAAGAGATGTTTAAATTGCAAGCGTTTTTAATATGCTTGCAATATACATAAATAAATAAGCAATATACATAAATAAATAAGCAAAAGAACTTTGAATTAAAAGCATAAATGTAAAGTGAGTTTTACAATGCTAAGCGGTGGAACTCGCTTCAATAGTTGATACGTGGAAAATATTAGAACACTTACTTGTGCCAAGTTTCAGTTCAATATGTTAAAAACTAGCTGGACCGGGCCCGCTCCGTTGTGCCTTCTTTTACTTTAAATGGACCAAAATTTTCCTTGGAATATTTATTTTCAACAATTAAAGAGCTTCAAGTGAAATACTATACTACGAAAATAGTATATCGTTGACAAACAGGTTAACAATATAAGTGCCTTTATCTGAATCCCATCTTTATTGGTCTACGAATTTAAGTTTGGATGTAAAGTGTATTCAAATACTTTATTTCAGCCCGATATTCTCACGATATCTGATTTAGGGGTGTTTTCCGGGGTGAGTTGGTCCCCCAGACACTTGGCCCTGAAAAAATATCAGCCTCGTGCTCTTCTTTCAGATACCATTTATTTAAACCCCATATTGCCATTGGTTTAGGGGAGTTTACAGGATGAGGCGTCCCCCAAACACATGGCCCCAAAATAGGTTAGCAAATTCGTTTTCTAATCTTAAATACCTTTCATTTGAGCCACATATTGGCATGGTCGAAAAATGTTTACCCTTTTGGGGGTGTTTCAATTCTTGCTCTACCACCCAATACCTTTCATTTAAGCTCCACATTGACATTGTCGGTAAATATGCCCGATTTAAGGGTGTTTTGGAGACTGGGGTGATCCCCCAAACACTAAGCCCTAAAAAAATACCAGCAACGTGCTCTATTCTCATGTATCTATATATTATTTATTTGAACCCGATATTGCCATTGGCCTCAAAATTGGAATCAAATTCGTTTTCTAATCTACGTCATACTTGGGGGTTGTTATGGTGGTGGGACGTCCCCTAGACAATTGGTCCCTAATGTTGATATCAGATACGTGGTCTACTCCCAAATACCTTTAATTTGAGCCCCATTTTTCTATAGTCGGCAAACATGACCGGGTTGGGGAATGGGTGGCCAATCAGTGAGTTGGCCTTGAAAATATATATCGGATTCGTGTTCTACTCTTAAAACCATCTTATTTGAGCCTCATATTGCAATAGTCAGCAACTACTTTCTATTTGGGTGGTATTGTGTGGTGGCCCAATAGATACTTTTACAGAATATTGATATCAGATTCGTACCTTACTTCCAAAGACCTTTCATTTGTGCCCCATATTGCTATGGTCGTAAATTTGTCCCCTTTGGGGGATGTTTTTGGGGAGAAGCGGCCCCCCAAACACTTGGTTCCATATTTGGATATCAGATTTAAATTCTACACTAAAATACCTTTTATTTAAGCCCCGTATTCCAATGGTCAGTAAATATGCCCTGTTTGGAGGGGGGTGTTTTGGGGAAGGGGTGGACCCCCAGAAATGTGGTCCCACATTTGGATATCAGATTCGTATTTTGCCCTTTTTGGGGGATTTTTACCCTTTTGGGGGTATTTTAGGGAAGAGGTGATGCCCTAAATACATGGTCCTACATTTGGATATCAAATTCGTATTCTACTCGGAAATACCTTTCATTTGAGTTCCATATTGCCATAGTCGGTAAATATGTCCGATTTAGGGGTGTTTTGGGGGTTGGGGTGGTCCCCCTAGCACTTGATCCGCAAATTGGATATCAGATACGTTTTCTTATCCCTAAATACCTTTCATTTGAGTCCCATATTGTCGTGATTGATCTAAATATATATTTGGTAGGTTTTAGGGTGGGGCGGCCCCCCTAGTTACCCCATTAGATACCAAATTTGTATTTTTAGGGTTCTATATAAGAGCACACAAATTTCGCTTAAATCGCACCACCCATCTCCGAGATCTGGTGTTTCTGAAAATTAGGGTAAGAGGGAGGGTCGAACCCCCCCCCCTTCAGATATCAAAAAATGTAGTACCCTATTTTCACCACGGGATCAATATGCACCATCTGTGAAAATTTCAAGAGAATCGGTTTAGCCGTTTCTGAGTCTATGAGGAACACACAAACATACAAACAAACAAACAAACTGACAAACAAACACAATTTGATTTTTATACCCTCCACCATAAGAGTATACTAATATTGTCATTCTGTTTGTAACTACTCGAAATATTCGTCTGAGACCCCATAAAGTATATATATTCTTGATCGTTAGTATATATATATATTCTTGATCGTAGCCGCTTGAAATTTTGCACAAATACTTCTTATTAGTGTAGGTCGGTTGGTATTGTAAATGGGCCATATCGGTCCATGTTTTGATATAGCTGCCATATCAACCGATCTTGGGTCTTGACTTCTTGAGCTTCTAGAGTGCGCATTTCTTATCCGATTGGAATGAAATTTTGCACGATGTATTTTGTTATCATGTCCAATAAATGTGTTAAGTATGAATCAAATCGTTCCATAACCTGATATAGCTGCCATATAAACCGATCGTGGTTCTTGACTTCTTGAGCCTCTAGAGTGCGCGATTCTTATCCGATTGGAATGAAATTTTGTACGACGTGTTTTGTTATGATATCCAACAACTGTGCCAAGTATGGTTCAAATCGGTTAATAACCTGATATAGCTGCCATATAAACCGATCTGGGATCTTGACTTCTTGAGCCTCTAGAGTGCGCAATTCCTATCCGATTTGCCTGAAATTATGTACTACGGATCCTCTCATGACCATCAACATTCGTGTTTATTATGATCTGAATCGGTCTATAGCCCGATACAGCTCCCATATAAATCGATCTCTCTATTTTACTTCTTGAGTCCCCAAAGGGCGCAATTCTTATTCGAATTGGCTGACATTTTACACAGGTCTCCAACATGTAATAGTATAATAATAGCAGAGCAAATCTTTTCTTATATCCTTTTTTGCCTAAGAAGAGATGCCGGGAGAAGAACTCGGCAAATGCGATTCATGGTGGAGGGTGTGTAAGATTCGGCCCGGCCGAACTTAGCACGCTTTTACTTGTTATATATAAGGTGTTAAAAAATTAAAAGAAAAAAACTTGTTAAATATATTAAAAATGTTACCAAAACATGCCTTAATTTCTCACCAGGCCATTGCCTTCGGTTTTTGATATCCATAGTATGTGCAAAAGCAGAAAAATGTTGAAGCATCAACAATCAAGCTGTTGCCTGGTTACTTTATTACTGCGTTAAAAATACTTTGTTGATACATTTTACCGTGGCATTTTGCTATAACGCTATACATTGTTCGAATAGAAAGCAACTGACATTTTGGAAGTCTGCCTCGTTTTGATGTCATATTTGCCTAGATGGATGCGTTTAATTCGAGCACAAATAACCATAGCCGTAGGATGAATGAAAACAAATTTGTCTTATCTCACAATTCCTAATGAGATGACAAGTGGTCGGGGCATTTGCCGCTAATAGCAAAACACGTCCACATCTCCGGACGCACCATGATTGTCGTTAACTGACCCAACTATTTCAAGCGGTCGTCGACGACGCTGTCATCGTCATCATCGCCAGCACAATCATTTAAGGAGGGACCGACACTACTAAATGAATATCTTTAATCACCCAACATTAACGATTAAACACCACAACTTCCAATCAACAGAACAAATCAATTAAATCGCTTTTGAAAAATGTTTAAACGTTAACGCGAAACGAAAACAAAACACAGGCTAAGGAATTCAATTAAAGCTAAACGAACGAATCGAAGTTAATGATACGAAATAAAAGAAAGCAATTCCAGTTTCAAACGCAATCGTCTTCGTAGTTTCCATCCAAACCGTATCCACATCTACACATAGAAGCCGAAATACCAGAAAACAAAACTGAGAAGAAACCAACTAAATCTCATCATTCGTTCACACACAGAGCGCGACATTCATTTATTGTCACCTTTAAATGTTCCAAAGTTATACGTTGACACCGCTTATTGGTTCCCTACATAAATATCGTGTGATCTGCTGTGTCGAACCCTAATCGACATCAAAAGTTTTACGCCACTGATCCACAGACAGTCGGCTTCCACCATGCAACCACTACTGCTGCTGTTCTTCTAGCTGTCGATGCTCCGACAAACAACGGATGGCAATGAAACAACCTACCCTTCCCACTTGGGTATGAAATCTATATCAAAATTTGAATTTACTTGACAGCTGATACTCGTATTATTGTTTGGTATCGGCAAATGATCGGCTCGCATCTATCGCTGCTTGTGTATCCCACTTTTATTTATTCTAAGTCTTAATTGGGAAGCCGGCAAATACTTGTCCATAGAGAAAACTAATACATTTGGACACTATGAACAATTCAGTTATTGTTAAGTTTTTGTAATTGAGGCGTTCTGTGACAATTTAACATTTCAAATGGTGGAACATTTCACGAATTTACAAATATTTCCTTTGAGCAATATTTGGAGCGTTTTCTTTCAAATGATCAATCATTTATTTAAAAAAAAAGTGATGAACTTTGAGCATTTCTAGAGATGGGCGATGGGTAAATACCCATTTATACCCAAAAACTGGGTATTTATAATTTTGCAGATATCTTGGGTATAAAAACATTTTTCAAAAAAATTTTTGATGACATTCAACAAAAAGGTTTAGAGGGGTGCCAAAACGTACCGTTTCATATTTCATTAAAATCGGATGAAAAATGCTCGTATTATGGGCCAATACTCTATTTCGGGAGATCGGTATATATGGCAGCTATATCCAAATATGGTCCTATCTAGATAATATTCAACAGAAAGGTTAAGAGGGGTACTGAAACTCGCTGCGCCAAATTTCATCAAATTAGGATGAAAAATGCTCCCTTTATGGGCTCATTACACAATATTGGGAGATCGGTATATATGGCAGCTATATCCAAATATGATTTGTCTGTACCACATTTTACAGAATTGGGTAGGGGTCTAACAGAACACACTGTGCCAAATTTCATCGAATTTGGGTAATAAATGGGTCTTTCATGGCCTCAATACCCTATATCGGGAGATCGGATGGTCGGTGTAAGGGCAGCTATATCGAAATTTAGTCCGATCTGAACCGCACTTCACAGAAATGAAAAGGGGTCCACCAGAACTCACTGTGCCAAATTTCATCGAAATCGGATAAAAAATTACCAATTTATTGTGTCAAGACTTTAAGTCTGGAAATCGGTCTATATAGCGTCTATATAGAAATAAAATCCGACTTAATGAGATCAGAAGATCAGGTTCATATACAAAGAATACGAAATCATCAAAAATTGTTTGGAAAATGTTTTTATACACAAAATATCTGCAAAATTATAAACACCCAAAAAAGGTATTTATTGGGTATTTACCAATATTTATTTGACTCATATCGGAAATGTAAATTTAAACCGTCTGTACACAATGAGGGTGGGCTATATTAGGTCCCTTTTCAACTTTATTTAGTTAAAACATCCTAGTGGAGGATCATGTTTCATGTTTCCATTAATTAACTATATCCACCACCGAAGGATGACATTCCCTTTGAAACACATCGAAATATCCATTTCCGACCCCTTAAAGTATATATATTCTTGATCAGCGTAAAAATCTAAGACCATCTAGACATGTCCATCCGTCTGTCTGTTGAAATCACGCTACAGTCTTCAAAAATAGATATATTGAGCTGAAACTTTGCACAGAGTCTTTCTTTTTTGTCCATAAGCAGGTTAAGTTCGAAGATGGGCTTTATCGGACTATATCTTGATATAGCCCCCATATAGACCGATCCGCCGATTTAGGGTCTTAGGCCCATAAAAGCCACATTTTATATCCGATGTGGATGAAATTTGACACAGTGAGTTGTGCTAGGCCCTTCAACATTTTTCGTCAATTTGGCCCTGATCGGTTCAGATTTGGATATAGCTGCCATATAGACCGATCTCTCGATTAAAGGTTTTGGGCCCATAAAAAGCGCATTTATTGTCTGATGTCGCCGAAATTTGGGACAATGACTTGTGTTGGGCCCTTCGATATTTGTCTTCAATTTGGCTCAGATCGGTCCAGATTTGGATATAGCTGCCATATAGACCGATCTCTCGGTTGAACAATGACTTGTACTTATAAGCATTTGGTCTAAATCGGATGATACCTATAGAGCTGCTATGGGGCATAAGGTATGCATTTTTCGCTGGATTTTGACGAAATGTGGTTCACATATATACCCGAGGTGGTGGGTATCCAAAGTTCGGCCCGGCCGAACTTAACGCCTTCTTACTTGTTCTTTGTTCGTATTGGCTTTGCTACTCAAATAATTTATATCCCCCAATAGATGGCGCTGAATGTGTTGTTGGTGATGATCGCTGTTGATACACATCACATTGTCATCATTTTGCTTATTTTTCAATTCAATCGAATTTCCACTTTTGTCGGCCAATCTAATGTCACCGTTGCGCGCGAGTAAGCATCTTTGACTTACCCATGGCATAAATATCAGAAACAATTTTCAACACTTCCTTCAATAATAGTTGCGACAACTGTGAATTTAAGACTTCAGTACAAAAACTTACAAGATGTCGAAGGGCCTAAGGCAAATCACTGCCCCAAATTTCAGCAAAATCGGATAATAAATGTGGCTTTTATGGGCCTAAGACCATAAATCGGAGGATCGGTCTATATGGCAGCTATATCCAAATTTGGACTGATCTAGACCAAATTGACGAAGGATGTCGAAGGGCTCAACGCAACTCACTGTCCCAAATTTCAGCAAAATCGGATAATAAATGTGGATTTTATGGGCCTAAGACCTTAAATCAAGAGATCGGTCTATATGGCAGCTATATCCAAATCTGAACCGATCAGGGCCAAATAGAAGAAAGATATCGAAGGGCCTAAGGCAAATCACTGTCCCAAATTTCAGCAAAATCGGATAATAAATGTGGCTTTTATGGGCCTAAGACCATAAATCGGAGGATCGGTCTATATGGCAGCTATATCCAAATTTGGACCGATCTAGACCAAATTGAAGAAATATGTCAAAGGGCCTAAAATATCTCACTGTCCCAAATTTCAGCAAAATCGGATAATGAATGTGGATTTTATGGGCCTAAGACCTTAAATCGAGAGGTCGGTCTATATGGCAGCTATATCCAAATCTGAACCGATCAGGGCCAAATTGACGAAAAATGTTGAAGGGCCTAGCATAACTCACTGTGTCAAATTTCATCCACATCGGATATAAAATGTGGCTTTTATGGGCCTAAGACCCTAAATCGGCGGATCGGTCTATATGGGGGCTATATCAAGATATAGTCCGATAAAGCCCATCTTCGAACTTAACCTGCTTATGGACAAAAAAAGAATCTGTGCAAAATTTCAGCTCAATATCTCAATTTTTAAAGACTGTAGCGTGATTTCAACAGACAGACGGACAGACGGACGGACATGTCTGGATCGTCTTAGATTTTTACGCTGATCAAGAATATATATACTTTATAGGGTCGGAAATGGATATTTCGATGTGTTGCAAACGGAATGACAAAATGAATATACCCCCATCCGTCGGTGGTGGGTATAAAAAGAGCGCGAGAGGTACAGTAGAGAATGTTCCGAGTTGATCAAATGTTTTTCACTACTGTTTTGACAAGTTGTCTGTCCTTCGAATAAATATAATAAGGAACTAAGTTTTGACTGCTTTCAGTAAAATTTGTAATCCTCCTACCCTGGGAAAAGCTTCCACAATAGTCTAAAAGTCCTATTAAAACATGGCCGCAAAATATATAGGTTACTTTGTGAATGCAAAAAAGTGTATTTGAAAAGAAAGTTATATTTCATATGATGTAAAAGAATACGCGCTTATAATAAAGATCGATTTGTGTGACACGATGCATTTGTCATGTCGCTAAGTTGTAGAAATTGCGTATGACAATTGATAACACCCGGAGGGCACTGAGAAAAGTATGAAGACTCATGCCTTTTGTTTAGAAGTCTTAGCGAATTTCATGTGTGGGAGAGCTTAGCAACCAAATTTTTTAAAATAGACTTTTTCCAATAGCTTTATTCTTTACAAATTTATTAAAGCATTGAAAATGTCCTAAAAAATCGCTAATTAGAAAAAATCATGATTTTTAAAGGTTTTTGAAGTCTATCCCATTTTTTCAAAAGCATGACTTGGATTTTATTTTCATTTCGCTCAAATGGTTTCGATCGCATAACAAACAAAACTGATATTTGCAGGCCTTTAATAGGAAAACATGTCCGCTAACGACGCCGACTGCATGGGTTTCAACCAGAAAAAATTGTGAGATCACTAAAGTTAAACTTCTGTACATTTTGGTTCGCTCAGCAGCACACTATTCGGACTTAGCTACAAACACGAGGTCGCTTATCAACGAGTTAAAAGCTGTATTCGGGCAGCATTCATTGATATGAGATAAATCTCTTGTCCTCTGCTGAGATGCTTATAAGACAATTTACAAGAGCTTTTACGGCTGATGACCTTGATTATTCCATTAAGGAACAGCGCGGAAATTTCTCTCATATTAATGAGTTCTATCCGATACAAGTTTAAACTCAATGATGAGGGACCTCCCTTTTATTGCTGAGTCCGAACGGCTTGCGACAAACCGACACCACTCTAGTAGCGGCTGATTACCTAAGGCAAGTACCTCCTAATTATCACCAGCATTAGGAGAAGAAAAACATCGCTAATATTTTTCTATGATGTGGACATTCTAACCTCTGAACTACGGTGGCTTCAATATTAAAAAAGTAATATTTAATAAATTAAGAAAATTAAAGATAACTAATTAAAATATTAAAAATGAAAATCTTATATATAACAAGTAAAAGCGTGCTAAGTTCGGCCGAATCTTATAAACCCTCCACCATGGATCGCATTTGTCGAGTTCTTTTCCCGGCATCTCTTCTTAGGCAAAACAGGATATAAGAAAAGATTTGCTCTGCTATTAGAGCGATATCAAGATATGGTCCGGTTTGGACCACAATTAAATTAAATGTTGGAGACCTGTGTAAAATGTCAGCCAATTCGAATAAGAATTGCGCCCTTTGGGGGCTTAAGAAGTAAAATAGAGAGATCGATTTATATGGGAGCTGTATCGGGCTATAGACCGATTCAGAATATAATAAATACGTATGTTGATTGTCATGAGAGGATCTGCGTACAAAATTTCAGGCAAATCGGATAATAATCGCGACCTCTACAGGCTCAAGAAGTCAAGATCCCAGATCGGTTTATATGACAGCTATATCAGGTTATGGGCCGATTTGAACCATACTTGGCACAGTTGTTGGATATCATAACAAAACACTTCGTGCCAAAATTCATTCAAATCGGATAAGAATTGCGCACTCTAGAGGCTCAAGAAGTCAAGACCCAAGATCGGTTTATATGGCAGCTATATCAAAACATGGACCGATATGGCCCATTTACAATACCAACCGACCTACACTAATAAGAAGAAATTGTGCAAAATTTCAAGCGGCTAGCCTTACTCCTTTGGAAGTTAGCGTGCTTTCGACAGACAGACGGACGGACGGACATGGATAGATCGACATAAAATGTCACGACGATCAAGAATATATATGCTTTATGGGGTCTCAGACGAATATTTCGAGTAGTTACAAACAGAATGGCGAAATTAGTATACCCCCATCCTATGGTGGAGGGTATAAAAAGGATATAAGAAAAGATTTGCTCTGCTATTAGAGCGATATCAAGATATGGTCCGGTTTAGACAACAATTAAATTGTATTTTGGAGACCTGTGTAAAATGTCAGCCAATTCGAATAAGAATTGCGCCCTTTGAGGGCTCAAGAAGTAAAATAGAGAGATCGATTTATATGGGAGCTGTATCGGGCTATAGACCGATTCAGATCATATTAAACACGCATGTTGATGGTCATGAGAGGATCCGTAGTACATAATTTCAGGCAAATCGGATAATAATTGCGACCTCTAGAGGCTCAAGAAGTCAAGATCCCAGATCGGTTTATATGTCAGCTATATCAGGTTATGGACCGATTTGAACCATACTTGGCACAGTTGTTGGATATCATAGCAAAACACGTCGTGCAAAATTTCATTCCAATCGGATAAGAATTGCGCACTCTAGAGGCTCAAGAAGTCAAGACCCAAGATCGGTTGATATAGCAGCTATATCAGGTTATGGACCGATTTGAACTATACTTGGTGCAGTTGTTGGATATCATAGCAAAACGTGCAAAACGTCGTGCAAAATTTCATTCCAATCGGATAAGAATTGCGCACTCTAGCGGCTCAAGAAGTCAAGACCCAAGATCGGTTTATATGGCAGCTATATCAAAACATGGACCGATATGGCCCATTTACAATACCAACCGATCTACACTAATAAAAAGTATTTGTGCAAAACTTCATGCAGCTAGCTTTACTCCTTCGGAAGTTAGCGTGCTTTCGACAGACAGACGGACGGACGGACAGACGGACGGACATGGCTAGATCGACATAAAATGTCGCGACGATCAAGAATATATATACTTTATGGGGTCTCAGACGAATATTATTTTCCCCATCTTATGGTGGAGGGTATAAAAAAGGCGCAACGGAGCGGGTCTGGTTCGGCTAGTAACAAAAAAAAACAAATTCATAATAAAAGGGCGACTTTTTAATAGCTATAGGAAAGATTTTCAAAAAACAAGTAAAAGCGTGCTAAGTTCGGCCGGGCCGAATCTTATATACCCTCCACCATGGATCGCATTTGTCGAGTTCTTTTCCCGGCATCTCTTCTTAGGAAAAAAGGATATAAGAAAAATGTTGCTCTGCTATTAAAACGATATCAAGATATGGTCCGGTTCGGACCACAATTAAATTATATGTTGGAGACCTGTATAAAATTTCAGCCAATTCGTATAAGAATTGCGCCCATTGGGGCTCAAGAAGTAAAATAGAGAGAACGATTTATATGGGATCTGTATCGGGCTATAGACCGATTCAGACCATAATAAACACGTTTGTTGATGGTCATGAGAGGATCCATCGTACAAAATTTCAGGCATATCAGATAATAATTGCGACCTCTAGGGGTCAAGAAGTCAAGATCCCAGATCGGTTTATATGGCAGCTATATAAGGTTATGAACCGATTTGAACCATACTTGGCACAGTTGTTGGATATAATAACAAAACACGTCGTGTAAAATTTCATCCCAATCGGATAAGAATTGCGCACTCTAGAGGCTCAAGAATTCAAGACCCAAGATCGGTTTATATGGCAGCTATATCAGGTTCTTTACCGATTCGAACTATACTTGGCACAGTTGTTGGGTATCCGATTTGGTTGTTGGGTAGCATAACAAAACACGTCGTGCGAAATTCCATTTCAATCGGATAAGAATTGCGCACTCTAGAAGCTCAAGAAGTCAAGACCCAAGATCGGTTTATATGGCAGCTATATCAGGTTATGAACCGATTTGAACCATACTTGGCACAGTTGTTGGATATAATAACAAAACACGTCGTGTAAAATTTCATCCCAATCGGATAAGAATTGCGCACTCTAGAGGCTCAAGAATTCAAGACCCAAGATCGGTTTATATGGCAGCTATATCAGGTTCTTTACCGATTCGAACTATACTTGGCACAGTTGTTGGGTATCCGATTTGGTTGTTGGGTAGCATAACAAAACTCGTCGTGCGAAATTCCATTTCAATCGGATAAGAATTGCGCACTCTAGAAGCTCAAGAAGTCAAGACCCAAAATCGGTTTATATGGCAGCTATATCAGGTTATTGACCGATTTGAACTATACCTGGCACAGTTGTTGGATATCATAGCAAAACACGTCATGCAAACTTTCATCCCAATCGGATAAGAATTGCGCACTCTAGAGGCTCAAGAAGTCAAGACCCAAGATCGGTTTATATGGCAGCTATATCAAAACATGAACCGATATGGCCCATTTACAATACCAACCGACCTACACTAATAAAAAGTATATGTGCAAAATTTCAAGCGGCTAGCTTTACTCCTTCGGAAGTTAGCGTGCTTTCGACAGACAGACGGACGGACGGACATGGCTAGATCGACATAAAATGTCACGAAGATCAAAAATATATATACTTTATGGGGTCTCAGACGAATATTTCGAGTAGTTACAAACAGAATGACGAAATTAGTATACCCCCCATCTTATGGTGGAGGGTATAAAAAGAACACATAAGATTCAGAAAAATTCAAGAAATCTCTTTTAGAATCGATAGTAAGACGCATATAATTTAATGTTTGAAAATTGTTTCATACAAATGTTGACCCTGACTGCGCCTCAAAGGTACATCCTCTTAGTCCAACTTTGGCATACTCCTTCCAACATTTTGGACGGTGTCTGATTCATTGCTGTTTTCCAATGCGTCAATTGAAGCGATCTTTACAGACATGCGCTTTAACATAGTCCCATGAAAGATAGTCTAAAGGCGTTAAATCGCACGATCTAGGCGGCCAATTGACCGGTTCATTAAAGTCAAGCGTGATCTACTCTCAAATATAATTTGTTTGTGCCCATTTTGCCCATGTTTAAGGGCAGTACATGGAATGAGGCGTCCCCTAAACACTTCGGGGCTTGAGAGGCCATTCAGTGATTTGACACTGAAAACAAATCTGATGTCTTTTTTTTAACACCATATTGCTATAGTCACTTTTTACCGAATGTTGATATCAGATTTGTGTTCTACTCCCAAAGACCTTTCATTTGAGCCACATGTTGCCATGGTCGGTAAATTTTTCCTCTTTGAAAGTTGTTTTGAGTGAGAAAACTGAGAAAACTTGGTTCCACATTTTCTTATATATAAAACTATCTGGACCAGGCCCGCTCCGCTGCGCCTTCTTTTATTTTATATGACAAACAGTTTACCAATATAAGTGCCTTTATCTGAATCCCATCTTTATTGGTCTACGAATTTAAGTTTGGATGTAAGGTGTACTCTATTCTTAAAATACTTGTTTTCAGCCCGATATTCTCATGATGTCTGATTTAGGGGTATTTTCGGGGGTGAGGTGGTCCCCGAGACACTTGGCCCTGAAAAAATATCAGCATCGTGCTCTTCTCTCAAATACCATTACTTAAACCCCATATTGCAATTGGTTTTGAGGGAATTTTACAATCAAATTCGTTTTCTAATCTCAAATACTTTTTATTCGAGCCACATATTGGCATGGTCGAAAAATTTTTAACCTTTGGGGGTGTTTTGGGGAAGGGTTGTTGCCTAAAATACATGGCCCTACATTTGAATATCAAATTCGTTTTCTATTCCCAAATATTTTTATTTGAGCCCCATATTGCGATGGTCAGTAAAAAATTGCTATTTGTGAGGTATTTTGGAAAGGGGTAGACCCTCAGCAAATTGGTCCAGAAATTTCCCCCACATTGACGTGGTCGGTAAATATCCCCGATTTAGGGATGTTTTGGGGAGTGAGGTGGTCCCCCAAACACTATGCCCCGAAAATATATCAGCATCGTGCTCTATTCTGATATATTTGAACCCCAAATTGCCATTGCCCTCAAAATTGGATATCGAACTCGTTTTCTAGTCTCAAATACCATTCACTTAAACCCCTCATTGAAAAAGCCAGCAAATATGTCCGGTTTGGGGTATGGGCCCTAAAAACTATGAATATCGAGCTCAACTGTCTTGAAGATCCAAATTGTCTTGGTGAGCAAATACGTCCTATTTGGGGGTTATTATGGTGGTGGGACGTCCACTAGACAGTTGGTCAGGAATGTTGATGTCAGATTCGTGGTCTACTCCCAAATACCTTTCATTTGAGCTCCATTTTTCCTTAGTCGGCAAACATGACCAGTTTGGGGGGTGTTTTGCGGAATGGGGCGGTCACTCAGTGACTTGGCTTTGAAAATATATATCAGATTCGTGTTCTACTCTAAAATACCTCTTATTTGAGGCTCATATTGCAATGGTCAGCAAATACTTCCTATTTGGGTGGTATTATGGGAGTGAGGTGGCCCCACAGACACTTTTCCCGAACATTGATATCACATTCGTTCTTTACTTCCAAAGACCTTTCATTTGAGTCCCATATTGCTATGTTCGTAAATTTGTCTTCTTTGGGGTATGTTCTCGAGGATGGGCGGCCCCCAAACACTTGGCCCACATCTGGATATCAGATTCGTATTCTACACTCAAATACCTTATTTAAGCCCCATGGTCAGTAAATAAGTCCAGTTTGGGGGGTATTTTGGGAAAGGGGTTGACCACCAGAAACGTTGTCCCAAATTTAAATATCAGATTCGTATCTTACTCGCAAATATTGTAGATTTCATTTAAGTCCCAAACAAACAATAAATCAAACAAACCTACAGACAAATACAAATTGATTTTTATATATAAGAAGAAGATTCGATTTCTGTTTGTTTGTTTGTCGGTTCGTTTGTTTGTTCCGTATAGACTCAAAAACAGCTGAACCGATTACCTTGAAGTTTCCACAGATTGTGTAGGTTGGTCTGGTAGGAAACACCCTACCCCTTACAACAAAAGAACTACCCAAAAATAAAAGTTGATCGATCGGGACAATATGGGATTCAAATGAAAGGTACTTAGAGTACGAATTTCGTAGTAAAAGTTAGGTCCAAGTCCCTGGGGGCCGCCCCAGCCCCCAAACCCCTTAAAATAGGTTTATTTGACTATTATGACAATATGGGACTCAAATGAAAGGTATTCGGGATTCGGGAAAGATTACGAATATGGTCAGGAAGTAGGTATAGGCTTTATAATTTCTTGACAACGGAAGGGGCGGACTCTCCACCGTGACCCTAAAAACACCACCCAAAATCAAAAGTGGACCGATAAGGACAATATGGGTATCAAATGAAAAGTATGCAGGATTAGATAACGAATATGGCATACAAATTCATGTCGAAGCATAGGGGGTCACCCTACCCCCACAAAAACACCCAAAATGGGCACATTAGCCAATTATGGATATATGGGACTCGGTTTGTTTGTTTCGTATGGACTGAAAAATGGCAGAACCGATTTTCAAAAATGTTCGCATATTGTGTGGGTTGGTCTGGAAGGAAACATAGGCTATATAATTTTTCGCCATCGGAAGGGGGACGGACCCTCCCCCTTATGCCAAAAACACAACCCAAACTCAAAAGTGGACAGATCGGGACAATATAGGTATCAAATGAATGGAATTGCCGAGTAGAATACGAATATGGTATTAAAATATGAGTCTAAGTACCCATCGGGCCGCCCCAACCCCAGAACTACCCCAAACAGACATATTGGATGTTCGTTTCAATATGGGGCTCAAATTAAAGGTATTATGGAGTAGATTTCGAATTTGGCATACAAAATCAGATCGAAGTATAGGGGGTCACGCCATCCCTCAAAAACGCCATTAGACCCATTATTACTATATGATACTGGGCTGAACCGATTATCTCAAAATTTGTATAAATTGGGTACGGTTGTCTAGAAACATAGGCTATATAATTTTTAGATATCGGGTGGATGCGGACCCTCTCCCTTATCCCCAAAACACCACGTACTTCCGAAAGTGGGCACAATAAGGGTATAAAATGAAAGGTATTGGAGACCAGAAAACGAATATGGTTTTACAATTTGGGCACGAATTCGATATCCGCATTCAGGGCGAAGTGTCCCAGCCTAAAAAGATATTAGAAAGTTAAAAAAGGCGCAGCGAAGAGGGCCCGGTTCGGCTAGTTTAGATATAAAAGTCGTATTCTACTCCCAAATGCCTTTTATTTGAGCCCTTATTGCCGTGGTCAGTAAATAAGTCCTGTTATGGGGAATGGGGTAGCCCCCAGAAACTTGGTCCCGAAAGTAGATATCAATTTCGTGCTTTACTCCCAAATACCTTTAAGTTGGGCCCCACATTGCCATGGTCGGTAAATATGTCCGATTTTGTGATGTTTTGGCGGTGGGGTGTCTTCCCAAACACATGACTCTTTATTTAAATATCAGATTCGTTTTCCACTTTCAAATACCTTCAATTTGAGTCCCATATTGTCGTGATTGGTCTATAGATATATTTGGTGGGTTTTGGTTTTAGGTTACTAAAATAAAGCACACAATATTTCGCTCAAATCGCAAAACCCATCTCCGTGTTCTGGTGTTTTTTAAAATTATTGTAAGTGTTCAGATATCAAAAAAATTAGAACCCTATTTTCACCATGGTAACATTATGCATCATCTGTGAAAATTTCAAGAAAATCGGATAAGCCGTTTTTGAGTCTATAAGGAACAGACAAACAAAGCGCAACAATTTCAATTAGCTGGACAGGGCCCACTCAGCTGCGCCTTCTTCCGCTTTTTTATTTTATCTGAGTTTTAAGTGGCACGGTCAGGGAATAAGTTCTATTTGGGGGTGCTGGTATGGCCTTTCAGATGTTTAGCCTCATTGTGGATATCATATTGGTGCTCTACTCCAAAATACCTTTCATTTGAGCCTTATATTGCTATGGTCGGTAAATATGTCCGGTATGGGGGCAATTTGGGGGTAGGTGGACCCCCATATATCAGATTCGTGGTAGTCTGAAATACCTTTCATTTGAGCCCTTTATTGTCATTATTGGTTTATATTTCCATGTGACTGGCTTTGACAGTGGGCGGCTCCCCTTGATATCCACCTTAAATAACGATATCAAATTTCTGTTTTTGAGTCATTATAAACAAACTAAATTTCGCTTAAATCGCCCTACCCATCTCCGAGTTCTGGCGTTTTTAAAAATAGGGTAAGGGGAGATTCGCCCATTGTAGTTTGGATATTAGATCTACTTCATTCTTTTGGTTTTGGTTTGTCCCGAAAGTGGATATTAGATTTAAAATCTACTTCCAAAAACCACATTTAAGCCCCTTTTTGCCATAATCCACATATATGTCCAGTTTGTGGGGTATGTAGGGTAAGGCGGCCTCCCACGCACTTAACCCTAAAAAATATCAGCATCAAATTCGTTTTCTTCGTTTCACAGTAGGCAAACATGGCGGGTTGGAAAGGAGGAGTTTAGGGAGCGGACCCTATAATGATGATTATATCATAATAATATCTTGCTAGAGCACGATTTCATTTGACCCCAATAATGTCAAGCATTTTGAAGATGGCGATCAAGATATTTACGGCTACGGGTCTCGTTCAGATCCACACTAATTATGTATTGGTTATCTATATTCAAAAATCATATTTCAAAGCTACCACTTCGGATACCACATTGTTAAAGAACCGCTGGTCCTCCTGTGTATATCACAATTTGATGGTAAAAAGTGTACTCTGTCATCAAATACCTTTTATTTCTGTCCTATTCTATCGTGATCGTACTTCAAATGTTATTTTTAATTTCTTTTTTTGTTGGACGGGGGAAGGGAATTGCCATTTGACAAGTCCTTTCATTCGAGTACAATATATTCTCGCTCATCCTACATGGCAGTTTGGCGTTATTTTATTGCCAGGTCGGTTCCCCCGACGCTAAGACCCAAAAGACAATTTATTTGAGTCCTTTATTGTCGCGATATACATGGCCTGCTTGACATAATCCAGATTCTTGAATCCTTATATCAACATATGATTCCGCTCGAACTACACGTCCTATTGAATGCTATTTCGTGGGTGGGACGCTCCTAGACTCAATTTCAAATATGTTTAACAGACTCGTAGTCAACTCCTAAAGATTTTTCATTTGATACCCATTTTGTGACGTTGGACATTCATGCCTGTTTAAGGGGTTTTGGGAATGGGGACGCCCCCTAGACACCTTGGACCAAAATCTTATAATGTATGTGTACTCAATTTTCAGATACCAAAGAATACATTTTTATATCAGACTAGCTGGACCGGGCCTGCTCCGCTGTGCCTTCTTTTACTTTATATGGAACAAAATTTTCCTTATAATATCTATTTTCGACAATTAAAGAGGTTTTAGTGAAATACCATGCTACGAAAAAAATCTATCGCTTGACAAATAGTTTAACAATATAAGTGCTTTTATCTGAATTCCATCTTTATTGGTCTACGAATTTAAGTTTGGATGTAAGGTGTACTCTATTCTTAAAATACTTTATTTCAGTCCGATATTCTCATGATGTCTGATTTGGGGGTATTTTCGGGGGTGAGGTGGTCCCCGAGACACTTGGCCCTGAAAAAATATCAGCATCGTGCTCTTCTCTCAAATACAATTTTTTTTAAAACCCCATATTGCAATTGGTTTTGAGGGGAATTTACAGGATGAGGCGTCCCCCAAAAACATGGCCCCTAGATAGGTTATCAAATTCGTTTTCTAATCTCAAATACCTTTCATTTGAGCCACATATTGGCATTTTTACCCTAAGGCGGGTGTTTTGGGGAAGGGGTGATGCCTCAAATACATGGTCCTTTATTTGGAAATCAAATTCGTACTCTACTCCCAAATACCTTTATTTGAGCCCCATATTGCGATGGTCAGTATTTTGGGAAAGAAGTAGACCCCCAGATACTTGGTCCCGGAAATGCTGATGTTTTGTCATTAAAATTTGATTAGAAAAAGTTTCTTTTTAAGTTTGTTTTTGCTTAGAATTTCATTACAATTTTGGAATTAAGAAAAATAATTTTAAATCGGCCCTGGCCTTTGTATACCACCAGCTCGGATGTATTAATTAACCACCTTATGTGCAATCCGTTGCAAAATGCATAATTTATGCCCCCATAGCAGCTTTATAGAAATAGGGTCTATTTGGATCAAATTCGACATGGATATTGAGTGGCGTAATAAGTACAAGTCATTGTTAAATTTTGCAGAACAAAATATTGGTAGCCATATCTAAATATAGACCGATCTGAACCATAAACGACAAGGATGTCGAAAAGCCTAACATAAGCCGCTGTGTCAAATTTGGGCGAAATCGAATTATAAGTGTGCCTTTTATGGGCCCAAGACATTAAATCGAGATCGATCGGTAACATAACTCAATCTCCCAAATTTCGAAGAAATCGGATAATAAATGCGCCTTTTATGGGCCAAAGCCTTAAAACCAGAGATCGGTCTATATGGCAGCTATATCCAAATCTGGACCGATCTGGGCCAAAATGCAGAAAGTTGTCGAAGAGCCTAACACAACTCAATGTCCCAAATTTCGGTGAAATCGGACAATAAATGCGCCTTTTATGGGCCCAAGACCTTAAATCGAGAGTTCGGTCTATATGGCAGCTATATCCAAATCTGAACCGATCTGGCCAAATTGAAGAAGGATGTCGAGTGGCCTATCGCAACTCACTGTCCCAAATTTCAGCGAAATCGGATAGTAAATGTAGCTTATCTGGGCCTAAGACCATAAATCGGCAGATCGGTCTATATGGAGCCTATATCAAGATATAGTACGACATTGTCCATTTTCGAATTTAAACTGCCTGTGAACAAAAAAAGAATCTGTGCACAATTTCAGCCCAATATCTCTATTTTTATATACAGTAGGGTGATTTAAACTGACAGACGGACGGACATGGCTGGATCGTTTTAGAGTTTTACGCTGATCAAGAATGTATATTCTTTATAGGGTCGGAAATGGATATTTCGAGGTGCTTCGGTGGTGGGTATAAAAACAATATATATAAGCATGATATAACATTGATTTGTAAATAAAGAAAAATTGGCGAAATCCCTGAATAACATGTTCTTCATATAAAGAATGAAATGTATTGTCAGCGTAAAAAAAATTATATTTTTCACAAATCCTTTTAAGAATTTATCGCAAAATCCATGTACTTTCATCGTAAACAAAGTTCAACGTTTTTCATAAAAGAATTTTACTTGTCGAAAATTCCATTTGTGTGAAACGATTTTTTTTTTTTGAGTGTACAAACTAGCCCCAACCCTTCACCTATCCACAATCCAAAGATACGCCCGTTATGGGCAACTCTGACGGGATATTTGTCATAAAGTCATCCTTAGTTGCATCATCGACCACATGCCGCAATTTCATCATCAACAACGTCGCTCTTCTTAACACAAAAAAAGTTTGCTTGCCTTAAGTTTCGTTCATGGATAATAAATTATTTCGTTGGGTGTATTACTTGTAAGTTTGGATTTATAATGGAATACTTTAATATTTACCAAACCAGGAATATCCAAAACATTTCTTAATTAATTAAACATCTTTAATTTGCTTAAGTATACTTGGTTCCCTGAACCACAAGACGAAATGCCCACTTTTATCCTTTTCTCATAAGTCCATAAATATTATGTGCCCTATGCTTTTATATTTAAACATAATTCAATTGAATTCGTATATATGTGTACAATGCGGTCAGTTTGACCGAAAAGTAGGAAATATCTTCTCATCTTATACATCTGGCTCTCTGCCTAAGGTGTTAATTGCAAATATTTCACACTGGTTTAAGATTGGAGTCCCATACTCCAATAAATGAAGCTCTTATCGATCTCTGCCTGGTGGAGCGTGTAATGGGATCATCGATCGAAATATGTTCATCGATTGGCCGCGATTATATGAAATGTGGCACTTTACAATGGACTCGAAAAACCCAATAAACTGAAATTAATTATTATTTATTTACTTGAATGTTCACCCATAATTTACAAGCAAATTAGCAAATTGTCAACACAGCAACGACTTCATCTCCATAAAATTCAAAACCAGTTTTCCACTCTGCTTATTTTACAGCACTTCCCATACAAACGTACGTTCGCAAGAAGATAGTCCAACAGTTATGTATTCCTATATGTGACAAAGTGTTCTTTGTATCTACATGTTCAAACTCATAAACAGTCAAGAGCAAAATATTTCCGTGTAACTAGAATAAAGTAGTTTAGCAATATATTTTTATACCCTCCACCATAGGATGGAGGTATACTAACTTCGTCATTCTGTTTGTAACTTCTCGAAATATTCGTCTAAGACCCCCATAAAACATTTATATTCTTGATCGTCATCAAGTCGATCAAGCTTTGTCCGTCTGTCTGTCGAAAGTACGCCAACACTCGAAGAAGCAAAGCTAGCCGCTTGAAATTTTGTACAAAATGTCAACCAAATCGGACAATAATTACGCCCTCTGGAGGCTGAAGAAGTCAAGATCCCAGATCGGTTTATATGGTTGCTATATCAGGTTATAACTCGAATTAAACCATATTTGGCACAGTTGTTGGAAATCATAACGTAGCACGTCGTGCAAAATTTCAGCCAAATTGGATAGGAATTGCGTCCTCTAGACGCTCAAGAGTCAAGACCCCAGATAGGTTTATATGGCAGCTATATCAGGTTATGAACCGATTTGAACCTAACTTAGAACAGTTGTTGGAAGTAATGTCGAAACACGTCGTGCAAAATTTCATTCCATTCGGATAAGAATTGCGCTCTCTAGTGGCTAAAGAAGTCAAGATTCAAGATCGGTTTATATGGCAGCTATATCAAAACATGGACTTATGTGACCCATTTACAATCAAAACTGACCCACACTAACCAGAAGTATTCTTGCAAATTTCAAGCTGCTAGTCTTTCTACTTCGAAAGTTAGCGTGCTTTCGACAGACAGATCTTCAGCTCAATACGTAAAGATAGTACCAACTTGTACGATTAAGTACCTTAATTTAGGAATTTAAAAAAAATCGTCTGGTCGCCCTATTCAAAGTATTATTTTGTACGATTTTTATCAAAATGTACGAATTATAAATATCTTCTAGACGTGTGATATAAACTGTCAAGGTGAACCTGTTTCAAAAATTTAGGAACTCTAGAAAGTGTCGAGTTGTAACTGTATCACAATTTGGAGGCCTGTAGATCAATTTGCATGGAAAGTACTGTTTTGTACGTTTAAGTACCAAAATGTACGAATTTTAAATAAATTTTCTAATTTCCCAATAAATACAGGCGAGGTGTAATTTTTTCCCTAATTTCAGAGCTTTCACTCAATCCGCAAAGAAAGTACCATTTTGTACGTTTTAGTACCTAAATGTACGGATTTCAAATAAATCTTCTGGTCGCCCGATATGTCAGGGTGTATCTGTATTCGGATTTTAGTACCTAATCATATGCATTTCAAAAAGACTTCTAGTCGCCCGATAGATACTGCCGAGCTGTAACTGTATTACAATTTTGGAAGCAGTAGCTCAATCTGTAAGGAAGTACCATTTTGTACGTTTTAGTACCAAAGTGTACGAATTTCAACAAATTTTCTAGTTGCCCGATAAATGCTGTCGAGGTGTAAATGTATCACAATTTGGAGAGCTGTAGCTCAATCCGTAAAGAAAGTACCAATTTGTACGTTTTAGCACCAAAGTGTACGAACTTCACAAAACTTTCTAGTCACCCAATATATACTGTCAAGGTATACCTGTATCCTAAATTTTGGAGCTCTAGCTCAATCTGTTAAGAAAGTACCAAATAGTGCCAGCTTTCGGCACTAAAAGTACGTTTTCTTCCTCTTCCGGTACGATTACAACATTTCGTATCTGGTACAAACTTATCAACTTATATTTAATTCTAGTTACCACCGGACCGCTGTAGGCAAAGCTAAGCTATTTCATACTATTTTGCACTAAATTTGGTAGCAAAATGTACGAATTTTGAAAAAAATCATTCAGTCATCCTAAATATATTTCCTAGTCGCGCCTACGTTACGTTTGTACGGTTTAGTACATATATGTACACATTTCAACAAATCGTCTGGTCCCCCAAAATATACTTTCAAGGTGTACCTGCATCCCAATTTGGAGAGCACTAGCTCTATCAGTAAAGAAAGTACCATTTCGTACTTTTTGTACTAAAATGTACGAATTAAACAAAAAATCTTTTCGGCTAATATATGTTATCAAGGTGTACCTGTATCCCGAGTTTCAAAGTTCTAACTCAATCTCCGAAGAATGTAACAATTTGTACGTTTTAGTAACTAAATATACGAATTTAAACATGTAAAAAAACACTAAGTTCGGCCGGGCCGAACTTAGGATACTCACCACCTCGGGTATATATGTAAACCCCCTTTCGACGCAATCCGGTGAAAATTGATAACTTGTGCACCCAAATTCGGCAGGGACATTGAGTGGTCTACTAAATTTAAGTCACTGTTGAATTTTGTATTTCAAATTTCAACAAAATCGGGTAAAAAATAAAGCTTTTGTAAGCTTCAGACCCTTAATGACAGTTGTATGTAAATACAGTCCGGTTCGCCCCCACCCCCCAAAATCTATTAAATCTATATATAGTCCAATCACGACAATACGGGACTCACATGAAAACGTATTTAAGAGTAGAAAACGTATCTGATATCCAATTGTCGGACCAAGTGCTAGGGGGACCACCTCAAGCCCCAAAACCAATATTTGACTCAAATGAAAGGTATTTGAGAGTAGAATACGAATCTGATATCCAAATGTGGGACCACGTTTCTGGGGGTCCACCCCTTTCCCAAAACAAGCTCCAAAGGGGACAAATTTACGACCATAGCAATATGGGGGTCAAATGAAAAGTCTTTGGGAGTAAATCACGAATCTGATATGAATATTCGGGAAAAAGTGTTTATGGGCTGCCCCAACCCCAACCCCACAAAACCACCCAAATAGGACGTAACAATATGGGGCCCAAATAAGAGGTATTTTAGAGTAGAACAAGTATCGGATATATATTTTCATGGTCATGTCACTGAGTGGCCGCCCCATCCTTCAAAACAGCTCCCAAAACGGTCATGTTTCTCGACTCGAAATATGGGGCTCAAATTTAATGTAATTGGGAGTAGACTATGAATGTGATATCAACATTCGCACCAACTGTCCAACCGACGTCCAACCCGCAAATAGGACGTATTTGCTCACCATGACAATTTGGGTCTTAAAGAGAGTGGAGCTCGATATATTGGGTTGCCCAAAGAGTAATTGCGGATTTTTCATATAGTCGGCGTTGACAAATTTTTTTACAGCTTGTGACTCTGTAATTGCATTCTTTCTTCTGTCAGTTATCAGCTGTTACTTTTAGCTTGCTTTAGAAAAAAAGTGTAAAAAGGGTTATTTGATTAAAGTTCATTCTAAGTTTTATTAAAAATGCATTTACTTTCTTTTAAAAAATCCGCAATTACTTTTTGGGCAACCCAATAAATAGTTTTTGAGCCCATACCTCAAACCGGACATATTTGCTGAATTTTGCAAAATAAATGGTATTTGAGATTAGCAAACGTATTTGATATCCAATTTTGAGGCCAATGGCAATATGGGGTTCAAATAAATAATATTTGAGAGTAGAGCAAGATGCTGATATATTTTCTGGTCTAATTGTTTGGGCGACCAACTCACTCCTCAAAACACCCCATAAATACCGACCATATAAAAAAAAAACCAGTAAAAGCGTGCTAAGTTTGGCCGGGCCGAATCTTATATACCCTCCACCATGGATCGCATTTGTCGAGTTCTTTTCCTGACATCTCTTCTTAGGCAAAACAGGATATAAGAAAAGATTTGCTCTGCTATTAAAGCGATATCAAGATATGGTCCGGTTTGGACCACAAGTAAATTATATGTTGGAGACCTGTGTAAAATGTCAGCCAATTCGAATAAGAATTGCGCCCTTTGGGGGCTCAAGAAGTAAAATAGAGAGATCGATTTATATGGGAGCTGTATCGGGCTATAGACCGATTCATACCATAATAAACACGTATGTTGATGGTCATGAAAGAATCCGTCGTACAAAATTTCAGGCAAATCGGATAATAATTGCGGCCTCTAGAGGCTCAAGAAGTCAAGATCCCAGATCGGTTTATATGGCAGCTATATAAGGTTATGAACCTATTTGAACCTTATTCGACACTGTTGTTGAAAGCAAGAATAAAATAAGTCTTGCAAAATTTCTGCCAAATCGGATAGGAATTGCGCCCTCTAGAAGCTCAAGAAATCAAGTCCCCAGATCTGTTTATATGACACCTATATCAGGTTATGGACCGATTTGAACCATACTTGACACAGTTGTTGGATATCATAACAAAACAGGTCGTGCAAAATTTCATCCCAATCGGATAAGAATTGCGCAAGACCCAAGATCGGTTTATATGGCAGCTATATCTAAATATGGACTGATATGGCCCATTTACAATATCAACCGACCTACACTAATAACAAAATTTCAAGCGACTAGCTTTACTCCTTCGAAAGTTAGCGTGGTTACGATAGACAGACGGACGGACAGACATGTCTAGATCGACATAAAATGTCGCGACGATCAAGAATATATATACTTTATGGGGTCTCAGACGAATATTTCGAGTAGTTACAAACAGAATGACGAAATTAGTATACCACTGTTGTGTGCGCGCTTCCGACGGTGGGCAGACCCCTTAGGCTCTTGTTTTACACTATTGTGAATGACGTCGGCACACGATAGCAGCCCTGGGTGTGTCCTATGTTCAGTGGTTGAAACGGGTGGAAGCTGAGGAAAAGCGTCAAGGAAGGACTGGTCGAAAGCCTGCCATGACGGGAAATTTGGGAAAGATGGCTTACTTCCTTGCCGGTTTTCCTTCTCTTTGATGTCAACGATTGGAGCTGGCAGACGTGTGCGTGAAGAAGAAAAAGAAGAAGAGAATACAGTGCCTTTACCTGGCGAAATATTTAAATAAAACACGATAATCAATTTGAACGCTTTTGAAGCAGAAAAACCCCTTCACCACCGATGGTGGGAAAGTGCATTTTTTTTTATTAATAGATGGCAGTAGCGTTTATTTAAACACGGTGAACATTTTTTTCCTTGTTTTAATTATCAAACCTGTGAACAATTTCGAAGGCTGTAAACGCTCGTAAACCAACACCTAAAATACACACGAGGCATATGAATCTGCCAGCAGAATCACAACGAAAGCGCTAAGCACGCAAAATATCAGTAAAAGTCACGAACTCATCGTTCCCACCGTCAGCCACCAGCACCGCTCCAGTCCAGCGTGGGAGATCCAGCATTCTGCAGCCCTCCTGGTTGCAGCGGTATATCCAGGACTAGGACACTGACGGACGACTTAAAACAAATACAAACATTTTATTATTTTACAAATAAATTTACATATATATATTTGTGCCTAGGAGAATAAGCGAAAGCAAAGAAGAATATAGAAAAGTGTTACTTACTGTTCGGTTAGACAAGGGAGTGCTTTTTACGGTAATCTCGTCCCAGATATAGGGAACCAAATAGGCGCTAGGATATGAGCTCTTATCTTAGGTAGGTCCTAGACTTTAGATTGGGGTTCCTTGACCCCGTAGCCACTTGTCCAACCTAAAAGGAAGCCTGAAAAAGAAGAAGAGTATAAGGAAAGAAATATATTAGTAAGAGACAAGAAAAAAGAAAAGGTACATTTATACAAGACAGACGGACATAACGAATACTGTCTACAATACACGGACGGCCGTCTGTCAGTCAAAGAGACCCGCTGAACATTTTGGAGAAGGAGGGCGAATGAACTTCGAGGGGGACAATTCCCCGGCAAATGAATGTTATTAATAGATCTTGACTTCTATTGGTTTTCGTTTTACACCCCTTTTATAACTTCCTACTTTCCTGGATATTTTGGATCCTTCTTTTTGTACTTTCACTCATTTTATTTTCCTTTTTCCAATTTCAAAATTTGATTTATTTTTGTATGTATTCGGCTGCCAAGGAAATAAACACTTTCATTTATAACGTTTAACGAAAGATTAACCATGTTGGCTTAGGCTATTTTTAGAAAGGTGGTAGGGTAAAGCTAAAGGGGTAAGTAAAGGTGCTGATCAGGGGATGCCCAGCGATGTAATGGGGTATCAAGGAGAGACCCTTGGGGAGTCTCTGAGGGAGGGCCAAAAGCTTGGCGGGACATCAGCAAAGCAGCGTATCGGTAGGCTGCCATGCTGATAGGTGATTCGTGAGTGTGACGTGCAGTTGGGTTTCCTTTTTTTTTTCCTGTTCAAGTTACCTTTTTGTGTGTCGACTTATTTCCGCCTCAGTACATGTTTGATTTTAAGACCGGTATGATTTTTTTGGTATGGTGTTAGGAACTTCCCTGGCAAGAACCACCCCCCATCCGGCGAGCGATAGCCGCGCAAAACGCCAGCATACCGGCAATGCAAAAGGGGACAGTTCCAACCTCTATCGGCTGGCGATTTATCGTCCAGCCTGTACCCACCTTAGAACACCACCATAACACCACCATAACACCACCCATCCTATGGTGGAGGGTATAAAAACGAATTTAATAAACAATTTTGGGGCCAAGTGTTTGGGGGACGCCTCATCCCATAAACTCACCTTAAACCAATACGGGGTTTAAAAGATGGTTTTTGAGAGCACGGTGCTAATATTTTTTCACGGCTATTTGTCTGGGGGACCACCTCACCCCACAAAACATCCCTAAATTGGATTTACATATCTACCGATCTTGGCAATTTGGGGCTCAAATGAAAGCTATTTGGGGGTAGGGCAAGAAATTCATACCCACTTACGGGACCACGTTTCTGGGGGTCCACACCACCCCCTTAACCCACCAACCACCACCCTGGGGCACAACCCACTACCAAAATCCATATAAGAATATCGAGCTCCAATAAAGTTTTTAAGCTAAAATAAGTCTTAAACACCCAAACTTAAATGACCATAAACCCTCCGAGCCAGGATAATTTTGTTCCATATAAAGTAAATAAAGGCGCAGCGGAGCGGCTAGTATCTAAATATAGTCCGATTTAAGGGATATTAAGGTCAGATGTCGGGAGGCCTAAATCTACTCATTGTTTCAAATTTCAGCGAAATCGGATACAAATAAAGCTTTTATGGGCTTCATAACCTAAATATAGTCCGATCTGAACCATATTTGGGTCAGATGTCGGGATGCCTTAAGCTACACACTGTTTCAAATTTCAGCGAAATCGGTTTAAAAATAAAGCATTCAAGAACTTAAGCAGCGTGCATCAAAAGAAGGTATCTGTGCCAAATTTCAGCTTAATATCTCAATTTTTTGAAGGCTGAAGAGTGTTTAGAACAGACGGACGGACAGACACACGGACATCGTTAAATCGTCTTTGTAGGGTCGGAAATCGATATTTCGATGTGTTGCAAACCACCTATCCTACGGTGGTGGGTATAAAAATTCGTCTACACGCCCGATGTATTCTGTATAGATGTACCTGTATCCCAATTTGGAGAGCTTAAGCTCAATCCGTAAAGATAGTACCAAATGGTACCAATTAAGATACTAAACGTACTATTCTCCCACTTGCGCTACGATATTCAAAAATCTTTTTCTCCAAATCTAATTTTTTCGAGACGCCCTCTCATTTGCGCAAAAAATCCTAGCCCTCTCCGTTCACCATTTGCAAACATGCACCATTTGGTTCTATTTGGTACTTTTTAATCTGTGGCTCAGGACTAACTTTCATGATTCTAGCTTCAGCAGGTTGGCCTGGGCGATGATAAGTCAGTCAGCAAGCCAGCAATCGGGCAGTCACGCGTCTCGTTATATATATATAGAGACTAGCATACGCCCGGTAGCTTCGCTCCCGCCGATGGTACACCCAACGTCAAGGTGTAAATGTATCGAAAATTTTGGACCTTTAGGCTAAGTAAAATTTTGTATATTTTAGTGCCCAAATGTACGAATTTCAAAAAAAATCTAGTCGCTCGATATAGACTCTCAAGTTGTAACTGTATCCCAATTTTGTGAGCTCTAATTCAATCCACAAAGAAGTACATTTTAGTACCTGAATGTACGAAAAAATTTTCTACATAAAGGTAGACATTTCAGAAAACTCTTTTACTACAAATTTCAGAAAACTTTTCTTAAGTCCAATACATACTGGCTCCCAAACTGTATCCTAATGATGAGAGCTTTAGCTCAATCCGTAGAGAAAGTACCAATTTTACGATTAAGTACCTAAATGTGCTAGTTTTAAAAAATCTACAAGTCGGCCAATAAATATTTCTTAGGTGTAACTGTATCCAAATGTTGAGAGCTTAAGCTCAATCCGTAACAAGAGTACTACTATACGTTTTAGTATCTATATGTGGTAATATCTATAAAATCTAGTCACCCGATATTTAATGTCAAGGTATGCCTTCATGCCAAATTTTTGAGAGCTCCATCTCAATCCGCAAGAAAAGTACCATTTTGTGCCTTTTAGAACCTAACTGTTCGAATTTCAAAAAAATTTTTGTTGACCGATAAATACTGTCAAGGAGTAACAGCATCCCGATTTTGAGATCTGTAGCTCAAGTGTGCGAATTCTTTTTAAACCGTTGAGTGGAGCGGACATTTGTTATTTCGCTCCGCAAGAATTTTTCTGTAACTCATAAAAGATTATTATCTTTGGAGGAAAAATTTAAGTCACTCAAGGATACCTATGGTGTCCATTGGGCGGTTGATGATCTGCGTCTGTTTCCAGTGGAGCGGTAGATCTAAAGCCCAGGAGTGGGCTTCGAATGGAATCTAAAGACCCAACAGCTGCGTTGGTGGTATCAGGCCGTATCATGTTGTCTGCTACTGAAACCTCGACTGGTGGAGTAGCTGCTCCAGGCTCCACTAGCCGACAGACCACTGAACAACTGGACACCTGGTTCGAGTCTTAAGGACAAGGCCGAACCTATTCTTTATTCGCATGCCTGAAATTTGCCTAGCCCATCGGCCTTTCCCGACAAACCAACACGCTCTTTAAGAAGTTGGAATAATAGAAGACTCATCGCTCTCAGGTTTATTGAGAGGCTTTGGTGAGAATGACCATAAGACTCTCACTCACAGGGAGAGAAACTCCCTAAATTGGGCTCGGGAATTCGCTGCACAGGTTACCCCAAAGACTACACGACTAGATTCGGAAACTGCATCGCAGTCATCCAGCCAAAAAGCTGCGGTCACCTGGAGGGCATCGCATGCCTAAAAGAACTAGGGCGAACCATAGTAAGATGGGTCCAAGAAACTTTGCCAATGTCGCTAGGGACAGTTTGGTGATGAAGTTGTCGACAACGGAGAAGAACAGGGCTGTATACCTAGAATGGACTGTCATCAGTATACTCCGAAGTTCTTGCGAAATTTCCTGGGTCTCCTCCAGTTTGTGACGATGCAGGCTGGTATCGCGGTCGATATAGACTACTTGCCTTCGGGGATCAATTGAAATGTATCGTTGCGCCTTAAAAAAGATAGGTGAGACCCGGCCAGGTGCGGCACGAGATTAGGTCAAGAAGGAAGATATTCCTTCTACCAAGGATTCCTTCAGATGCTGAATCCATACTTGGGAGACTATGGCAATGTAATCCCAATCTTTCAACCACTGACTTGAGATTGGATGAGGCTGATGGTGACCGGAGACATGCAGTATTCGTACTTAGCTCCGGCTGTCTCGCAGACCTCAACAGATCTGAAGGAGTTGTATCCTATGGAATCAACAAGTTGAAACTGAAGAACAAGTTGAAGGAAGAAGGAGTGGGGTTGGGGAATCAGGAGACGATTTAGAAGTTGTTGCAGAACACTTCCCTGAGGAACTATCGACCACATCGCTTAAGTCTGGCGGATTGCAGGAGAGTGAAAATCCCCCTGCCACAATCGGCACAGGAGGTGATGGCATCGAAACGGAACCCGACAAGCCCTGGGCTCAATGTGAGCGCCGGCGGGGAAGCACGGAACTCAGAAAGTACTTCGACAGCAGCAGTTAGTAAACCATCTAAGGAGGAATCGTCCACACCGCATGTGTCCAGCGTCCTAAGGAAGAGTGTTTCCACTGCTTTCTCAACCTTGGATGCGTACGGAAGTTAATCATGACAGGATCTAACGAATCTTGTAAGGATGAACTCTTGGTGGAATCAGAAGACGAGGCTAACGCAACAGTGGTGAAATATCTGAATCCTGACTATGGTACGGTTTCAACAGATAAATCTCCGCCATTGCAATGCCGCTTCGGCGGCACTAAAGATCTTCCTGATGGCAGGGGGATTTGACGTAGTTCTTATCCAGGAACCATAAGTGTGCAGAGGAAAATTTCGTGGACTTAAAATTCCAGGATTTAAACTACTCAAGGCTGCGGGAAATGGGAGACACAGAGCCTGTATTCTTGCAAAGAGTAGTCAAAATGTTTTTCTTCTTCCGTCGCTAAGCACTGAATATTCAGTAGCAGCCAGCCTTGAAATAAATAAGTTTCATTACTGGCTGGCTTCCCTATATATGGCCCACAATTCAGGGATGCTGCCTTAAGTTGCTGGTTGAAGTCGCTTCTGCAGAAAGGAGAAGCTTCAGATATGAGGACGTTCGGGTGTCAACGAAAGGGGTAAGCTGATTATCGAATATATTATAAGTTGCAATCTGGCGATTTGTAATAAAGCAGATAAACTGACCTTTATTACCAGGAACAGGTAGGAGATACTAGATATAACCTTTTTATCGGAAGATATAAGTGGAAGAATATGCAACTGGAAAGTGTTGGATGACCACACGTCTATCCATTCAGACCAGAAAAGGAAGTGGAGGATCCAAGGGGCAAACAGCGACCCCCATGGTGGACCTCAGATCTGTTTAGTCTAAGGAGGGACTACAGAAAACTCTTCAACAGAGCGAAAGCAACAAGGGGACCACACGATTGCGCCTTCTATAAGGCTGTGCTAAGAATATATATGGGCGAGCTGAGAATGGTGGGGTATATTCAGAAGTCAGAGAATGTATGAACAATGTCTAGTGGGGAAACACTACAACTACTCTTTGATACACATTTCCCGGTGAATTCTCCAAAGGGCAACATGGCGCCAGAAGAGGTTGTCACTGCTATGAGTACGACGGAAGTAATTAGGGAAATTGTATCTGAGCTTAAAATCCTTTGGGCGATAAGAAGTTTCGACTCCCTTAAATCGCCAGGCCCCGATGATGTATCACCGGTTGAATTACAAGCTGTCTGATAGACTGTTTCCTTGGCTGGGAGATATACTGAGCTTGTATCAGAATGTCATATATACCTGGGAGATGGAGGGACACGAATGTCATTTTCATTCCTAAAGCAGGAAAACCGTACCATCCGAAATCGAAAGATCTTCGTCGTATTAGTCTTTCATCCTTTATGGTGAAGATTCTTGAGAGGTTGATAGAAACATATCTTAGGGCAAAGATCCCTGGAGATCGCCTGTCTCGGCAACAGCATGCATATAGAAAAGACAAGTCCACTGAAACAGCCCTTCACAACCTAGTCGCGGTCGAGGAATTAACAAGTAACATTTCGTGACATTGAAGGTGTTTTCAATGATGTAAAACCCACGTAAATCATGAAGGAGCTGGAGTTCTTGGGCATCACCACTACCGTAAGAAAGTTTATTAATAACTTGCATGCATTATAGCAGGCCCATTTCTGTATACGGCATGGATCTGTATAAATTAAAATATGAGTCAGCAGAGGAAAACCTTAAGGAGGTGTACTGTCTCCCCTACTATGAAACATAGCCGTTAACAATATATTGTTGTCTCCCGAAGAAAAGGGTGTAAAAGTGGTCGCGTATGCTGATGACGTGGCAATTGCGATTAGGGGAAAGTTTCCCAGCACTCTTAGATATATACTTTAGGAAGCTCTACGTACCATAGCAAAGTGGGCTACCGAAAGTGGTCTAAGCGTATAAGCTCCCTACATTTACTGAAAGCACAAAATTTTGCCATTAAATCCCTAGAGAATGTATTTCTCAATTCAAAAACCGCCCTCGACTGTCATAGATCTATCAACGAGATAGCTGAACAGTTCAAAATTCAACTATTCTGAGTACCGGAACACAGAGCTATCCCAGGGAATTGTAAACCGGTAGAGCTTACGAGAAATGCAGTGAAAGTAAGAGCTGGTCAGAGACTCATAAACTTTAAATATTAAAAAAAAATTCATGGCAATTGTTAGAAAAATTTTCGTTAAAATATTGTTTTTAAAAAAATTTTAGTAAAATTTTGTGTTTAGAAAGTATTTCATTGAAATTTTGTTATTTAAAAATTTGACTTTGGAAGAAATTTCCTCGAAATTTTGTTTTAAAAAAGATTTATTGAGATTTTGTCTTTAAAAAAAATTGTATTCAAATATTTTTTGGAAAAATTATTTAATAAAATTTTGTCATTAAAATTTGGTCCTTACAAAAATATTTGGTCTTTAGGAAAAGTTAGCCTTTAGAAAAATTGCATTGAAATTTGGTCTTTAAAGAATATTTCATTGAAAAGTTGCTTTAGAAAAATTAGTTTCGAGTGGACGGGGCCGGAGTTAAGTTTTGTTTTAAGACAATAAAATATTTTAATAACTTTTGATGTCAATGAAAAATTTCATTGACATTCAGAAACAGATTTTTATTTTAATTGTGTATTTATGAAATTTTTAATCTGAGGTGCCCTGGCCAAATTTTGTCTTTAGAATAATTTTGTGTGTAGAAAAATTTCAGTTCTATTCTGCCTTGATAAAATTCCTCCGGGCTTCCTGTGCTCACATCTTGCTACGTCAGTGACTGCCATATATATCACCTGATTCTCACTTCCGCAGAATTTGCAAGCGAAATCATTAACCGATTTTCACTTACACGTTGCCGAAAAGTAATAGCTGTTGATCGGTATAGAAATGCAAAACGCAATTTAAAACTATACAAGTGTTTTGGAGTTACTGACCACAGTCAACATGAATGGAAGCCGCTTTGTTTGCCAAAGCGTACGATGGACCATATATATGCTCGCATTTCATTCAACTGCATTTTGATTAGCATTTGTTAAGTTCTTGGCAAAGTTTCAGCCAAATCAGATAAGAATTGCGCTCTCTAGCAGCTTAAAAAGTATATCGGAAGATCGGTTAAATGAGACCTATATCAAGTTTTAGACCGATTCAAACCATACTTGGTACATCTGTTGGAAGTCGAAGTCAATATGCAAAACTTTAGCCAAATCGGGCAAGAATAGCGCCCTCTAGAGACTCAAGAAGAATAATTGGGAGATCGGTTTACATTGGAGCTTTATCAAAACATGGACCGATATGACCCATTCACAATTCCAACCGACCTACACTAGTAAGAAGTATTTTTGCAAAATTTCAAGTGCCTAGCTTTATTCCTTCGAAAGATAGCGTGCTTTCGACAGACAGACGGAAGGATGTGGCTAATTCCACTAAGAATGTCAAGACGATCAAACGGAAAGACGAAATTAGTATACCCCATTTTATGGTGGAGGGCGAAATCGTTAGAAAAAAATTTTCCGCGGTGGCTTTCACTTCCTAATGCTGGCAACATTTGTGAGGTACTATGCCATGTAAAACTTCTTCACTTCAAACAGACAAAAAGGAGGACTGCACTGATTGACACGTGAGAAGTTAGCCCCTGTTCCTTAGTGGAATGTTCATGGGCAAAGTTTACAATCCTATGGTGGAGGGTATAATAAGTAAAAGCGTGTTAAGTTCGGCCGGGCTGAGTTTTGGGAACCCACCACCATGGATTCTGCTAAAATATGAGAGCTATATCTGATTATAGACCGATTAAAACCGTAATTGGCACAGTTGTTGTGCAAAATATCAGCCAAATCGAACAAAAATTGCGGGTTCCAGGGGATCAAGAAGTCAAATCGGGTTATATAAGAGCTACTAGCTGAGCCCGGCCCGCTTCGCTGAGCCCGATAATGCTATGTTGGACAGGAGTGGTCTAAATTTGGAAATTTCAGCCTATTTTCAGTTGAAAATGTATTCCAATTTTCTTGTGGAGTTTTCTACAATCAACTACCTCTCTTTTAAACCCCACATTGCAATGGTCAGTAAAAGTTCTTCTTGGGGTCTGGTGAATCCCCAGTGACTTGGTCCCAAAAGTGGAAGTCAATTTCGTGCTCTGCTCCCAAAGACCTTTCATTTAAGATCCATATTGCCACGGTCGGTAAATATGTCCGATTTGAGCGGTTTTTTTGGGGCAGGGTGATCCAAATATTCCCAATTTGAGGGTTTTTATAGAGGTGGGGTGACCCACGAAACACTTAGTTCCGCAATTGAATATCAGATCCGTTTTCTACTCTCAAATACCTTTAATTTGAGTCCCATATTGTACTACTACTCCAATACATTTCATTTGATACCCATATTGTCCCTATCAGTCAACTTTTGATTTTGGGTGGCGTTTTTGTAGTAACGCGGGAGGACTCTCCCCTTTCCAACAAATTACATAGCCTATACCTCCTTCCTGACCATATTCATAATGTACTCGCGAATACCTTTCATTCGAGCCCCATATTGTCGTTATCGTCCAATAAACCAATCTGGGGGGTTTTGGGGTCGAGGCGGCCCCCAATTACTTGGACTAAATTTTTATAATAGAAATTCGTACTCTACTCTTGAATACCTTTCATTTGAGTCCCATATTGTTCCAATCAGTCCACTTTTAGTTTTGGGTGGTACTTTTGGGGTAAGGTCCGCCCCCAATGCGATATAAAAAAATTATATAGCCTATTGCTCCTTCCGGGCTACTCCCCACAATCTGTGAAAATTTCAAAGAAATCGGTTTAGCCGTTTTTGAGTCTATACGGAAGAAACAAATTTACAAACCGACAAACAAACAAACAAACAAACAAAAAAACATACAAACAAACATACAAACAAACAAACATAAATTCATTTTTATATATATATATATATATATCAGATTATACAATAGACCAAATTATATCGTACTTGGCACAGTTATTGGAAGTCATAACAGAACATCGCATGCACCATTTCAGTCAAATCGCCCCCAGGGGCTCCAGAAGTCAATTCGGGAGATCGGCTTATATGAGAACTATATAGAGTTATAGACCGATTTTAATCGTACATGGCACAGTTATTAGAAGTCATAATATAACACTAATTTCAGCCAAATCGAACAAAAATTGCGGCTCGCACGGGCTCAATCGGGAGATCGGTTTATATGGGAGCTATATCCAAATCTGAACCGATATGGTCCATTTGTAAAGCCCAACGACCTACATCAATATTTAGTATCTGTGCAAAATTTTAAGCGGCTAGCTTTACACGTCGACCGCCATCGTGATTTCGACAGACGGACGGACGGACATGGCTAGATCGACTCAGGATGTCGAGACGATCAAGAATATATATACTTAATGGCTTCCTAGACCAATATTTCGTGGTGTTACAAACGGATTGACTAGATTAGTAAACCCCCATCCTATGGTGGTGGGTATAAAAATTTAGTAAATTTTTATTCTACTGCCATCCCACTACACTGTCCTAATCGTGGCAGGAGTCCCCAAACGGAAATGTAGACCGATAGGAACGGAATGGAACTCAAATGAAAGGTATTGGGAATAGAATATGAATTTGGTAGAAAATAACAGGAAGCCACCACTGCCCAAAAAACTTCACTCACCTAATAATCCCCTGCCCTAAAAGCCTCTCAAAATAAAAAGTAGTATGATTGGGGTAGTACTGTACTCAATTGGAAGGTATTCAGGTGTAGAGTACTAATTTGGATACGAAATTCGGAAGTTAGCGTGGCGGGCCGCTAAACAATCCTCAAAAGAACAGGTGGGCCGGGAGCTGTATCTGGCTATAGACCGATTCAGACCATAATTGACACGTATATTGAAGACCATGAGGGAAGTCGTTGTACAAAATTTCAGCCAAATTGGATAATAATTGCGACCTCTAGAGGCTCTAGAAGTCAAGATCCGATCGGAATATATAGCAGCTATATCTGGTTATGGACCAACTAAAACCTCATTTGGTACAGTTGTAAGAAGTCATAACAAAACACTTCTTACAAAATTTCAGCCAAATCGGATAAGAATTGCGCTCTCTGGTGGCTCATGAATTCAAGATTCAAGATCGGTTTATATGGTAGCTATATCAGGTTATTGACTGATTTGAACCATACTTAGCATAGATTCTTTTTTGAACCGTTAAGTCGAGCGGACGTATTGTAATTTTAACCCGCAACAATTTTCCTGTTGCTCGTAATAGGTCGTTATTTTTGGAAGAAAAATTTAAGTCACTCAAGGATAGCTGCGATAGATGTATCCATTAGGCGGTTCATGATCTGCGTCTGTTTCCAGTGGAGCGGTAGATCTAGAGCCCGGGAGTAGGCTTAGAATTGACTCCAAAAACCTAAGAGCTACGGTGGTGGTATCAGGCCGTAGCATGTTGTCTGCTACTGAAACCTCGACTGGTGGAGTGGCTGCTCCAGGCTCCACTAGCCGACGAATGGTCAGCAGGGGCTTTTGACGACGACACCTGGTTGGAGTATAAAGGACAAGGCCGAACCAATTCTTTCTTCGCATGCGTATAATTTGCCCAGGCCATCGGCCTTCCCCGACAAACCAACACGCTCTTTAAGAGGCTGGAATAATAGAAGACGCATCCCTCTAATGCTTATTGAGAGGCTTGGTGCGAATGATCCTAAGACTCTCACTCACACGGAGAGAAACTCCCTAAATTGGGCTCAGGAATTCGCTGCACATGCTACCCCAAAGACTACACGTCCCGATTCGCGGTCGCGGTCACCTGGAGATCATCGTATGCCTAAAAGAACTTGGGCAAACAACAGTAAGATGCGTCCAAGAATCTTTGCTAATACAGTTTGGTGATGGCAGTTATCGACAAGGGAGAAGAACAGGGCTGCATACCTAGGAATAACTGAAGTGCGATAGTTAATGGACTGTCATCATTATACTCCAATGTCCTTGCGGAATTTCCTGGGTCTCCTCCAGTTTGTGACTATGCAGGCTGGTATCGAGGCCGATACAGGCTATTTGCCTTCGGGGATCAACGCTCAATTGAAATGTCTCGTTGTGCGAATGTAAAAAAGAATGGTACGACCTGGGTAGGTGCTGCACTAGATTAAGTCAAGAAGAAAGATATTCCTTGTCGACCAATGGCGCATGTGGATTGCCGGAGACTGAAAATCCCCCTACCATAATCGAGTTGGACTGGGCTCAAAGTGTGCGCCAGCGGGGAAGCACGAGACTCAGAAAGAACTTCGACAGCAGCAGTTAGTGAAGTATCTTAGCAGAAACCGTCCACACCGCAAGTGCCCAGTATCCTGAGGAAGAGTGGTTTCACTGCTTCCTCACCTGCCCCTGTATGCGTACGGAAGCTCATCATGTCAAATTCTAACGAACCTTGTGAGGATGAACTCTTGGTGGAATCAAAAGACGAGGCTAACACAACAGTGGTGGAAGTTCTGAATCCTGACTATGGTCCGGTTTCTACAGATAAATCTCCACCATTGTAAGGCCGCATCGGCGACACTAAAGATCCTCTTAATTGCAGGGAGATTTGACATGATTCTTATCCAGGATCCATGGGTGTGTGGAGGAATGGTTCGTGGATTAAAAATTCCGGGACTTAAACTACTCGAGGCACATCACCAGATATGGGAAGTTCGGATGTCAACGAAAGGGGTGAGCTATTTGTTTGTTTGTTTGTTTGCTTGTGAGTTTGTAAATTTGTTTGTTCCGTATAGACTCTAAAACGGCTGAACCGATTTCTTTCAAATTTTCACAGATTGTGGGGAGTGGTGCAGAAGGATCAATAGGCTATATAATTTATTGATATTGGTAGGGGGCGGACCCCCCCCCCCTTACCCTAAAAGTACGACCCCAAAATAAAAGTGAACTGATCGGGATAATATGGGATTCAAATGAAAGGTATTCAAGAGTAGACTACGAATTTCATATTAAAAATTGGATTCAAGTAGCTGGGCGGCAGCCCCGACCCTAAAACCCCCTAAAATAGGTTAATAGGACGATGACAATATGGTACTCGAATGAAATGCATTTGGAATGGTCAGGAAGAAGGAAATTTGTTGATATTGGAAGGGGGCAGACCCTCCCCCTTTACCTTAAAAAACACCACCTAAAAACAAGAGTGGACCGATAGGGACAATATGGGTATGAAATGAAAGGTATTGGGAAGTAGAATACCTTTCGAGGGGTCGTCCAACCCCAAAAACTGCCCCAAAACAAACATATTGGACGAAAATATCAATATGGGACTCAAATGATAGGTATTCGTGGCTAGACCACGAATATGACATAAAAAATGAGGTCCAAGTAATTGGGGGTCGCCCCACCCTCAAATGGGAATATAATTCGATCCTAGCTAGATGAGCCTCAAATTAAAGGCATTTGGTAGCAGATTACGAATCTGACATTAAACTTTGTGTCCAAGAATCTAGGTGGTGCTTTACCTCCCCATTAAACCAATGGGGTGATCCCCCATAGATAGATAGGTAGATATTTTTAAGTGGAGTGCGTCATTCAAATTTGTGCTCAAGTGGCAGATGGAGTGAGGCGCCCACCACTAAACGGCTGTTTACACCAATAATGACAATATGGGGTTAAATTTAAAGTATAGGGTTGTGGACTGCGAATATGATATCTTTATTCTAGTCATACATCAAGCGGACCACCTCACCTCAATAAGTTGATCAATTATAATGACCTAACAGGACAATGCCGCAGTACCCCTAAAGTTATGACGTTCAGTGTGATAGGAGCAGTTGCAAACCTTAAGTCAAGGTGGCCTCCATTTTTAGCTCATCAACAAGGGGCCTTCTTTTCATAGGCAAGTCCAAACAACGTGCAGCTGGGCAACACTATTATGTTCAAAATTCTACATGTTTTAATAACTAAGAACTGTCGCAGCCGCACCTAATATAAAGACTGGGAAATTAGTTCTTTACCACTGAGAATCGCTTAATATGGCAATTCGGTTTGATTTAAAAAGACTAAATTATGACTATTCAACAGGTAGCCATATAGTATGTTATAGACAACTACCACGTTATTATAGGCGCTAAGTCGCTCCAAGCGAGTGGCAGCATAGACAAAGGAAATCTATTGACTCATAACATATGTTCAAACAAGTAAAACCGTGCTAGGTTCGGCCGGGCCGAATCTCATATACCCTCCACCATGGATCGCATTTGTCGAGTTCTTTTCCCGGCATCTCTTCTTAGGCAAAACAGGATATAAGAAAAGATTTGCTCTGCTATTAGAGCGATATCAAGATTTGGTCCGGTTTGGACCACAATTAAATTATATGTTGAAGTGTAAAATGTCAGCCAATTCGAATAAGAATTGCGCCCTTTGGGGGCTCAAGAAATAAAATAGAGAGATCGATTTATATGGGAGCTGTATCGGGCTATAGACCGATTCAGACCATAATAAATACGTATGTTGATGGTCATGAGAGGATCTGTCGTACAAAATTTCAGGCAAATCGAATAATAATTGCGACCTTTACAGGCTCAAGAAGTCAACATCCCAGAACGGTTTATATGGCAGCTATATAAGGTTATGAACCGATTTGAACCATACTTGGCACAGTTGTTGGATATCATAACAAAAGACGTCGTGCGAAAATTCATTCAAATTGGATAAGAATTGCGCACTCTAGAGGCTCAAGAAGTCAAGACCCAAGATCGGTTTATATGGCAACTATAGCAGGTTATGGACCGATTTGAACCATACTAGGCACAGTTGTTGGATTTCTGGCACACGTCGTGCCAAAATTCATTCAAATCGGATAAGAATTGCACCCTCTAGAGGCCCAAGAAGTCAAGACCCAAAATCTGTTTATATGACAGCTATATCAGGTTATGGACCGATTTGAACCATACTTTGCACACTTGTTGGATATCATAACAAAACACGTCGTGTAAAATTTCATTCCAATCGGATAAGAATTGCGCACTCTAGAGGCTCAAGAAGTCAAGACCCAAAATCGGTTTATATGGCAGCTATATCAAAACATGGACCGATATGGCCCATTTACGCAAGATAAGAAGCCTCCTTTTTGTAGTCGAGCCAAGTGACGTGCCGATAAGCACATTTTTTTGTTTGTTTTGTAACTTGATTCGTTCGCCAAGTCATTGAAAACAGCTGAGTTTAAAAACGGAAAATAGCTGCTTTCAATGACTTGGCGAACGAATCGAGTTACAACAAGTAAAAGCGTGTAAAGTTCGCCCGGGCCGAATCTTACATACCCTCTACCATGGATCTCATTTGTAATTTTTTTGCCCGATATCTCTTTATAGGCAAACAAAGGATAATGGATAAAAATTGCAAAGCTATTGTAGCTATTTTCGATTTGGGCCATGTCTGGTTTGGCTGTTGGAGACGATGTCATTCCTGGGTCTCCTCCAGTTTGTGACTATGCAGGCTGGTATCGAGGCCGATACAGGCTATTTGCCTTCGGGGATCAACGCTCAATTGAAATGTCTCGTTGTGCGAATGTAAAAAAGAATGGTACGACCTGGGTAGGTGCTGCACTAGATTAAGTCAAGAAGAAAGATATTCCTTGTCGACCAATGGCGCATGTGGATTGCCGGAGACTGAAAATCCCCCTACCATAATCGAGTTGGACTGGGCTCAAAGTGTGCGCCAGCGGGGAAGCACGAGACTCAGAAAGAACTTCGACAGCAGCAGTTAGTGAAGTATCTTAGCAGAAACCGTCCACACCGCAAGTGCCCAGTATCCTGAGGAAGAGTGGTTTCACTGCTTCCTCACCTGCCCCTGTATGCGTACGGAAGCTCATCATGTCAAATTCTAACGAACCTTGTGAGGATGAACTCTTGGTGGAATCAAAAGACGAGGCTAACACAACAGTGGTGGAAGTTCTGAATCCTGACTATGGTCCGGTTTCTACAGATAAATCTCCACCATTGTAAGGCCGCATCGGCGACACTAAAGATCCTCTTAATTGCAGGGAGATTTGACATGATTCTTATCCAGGATCCATGGGTGTGTGGAGGAATGGTTCGTGGATTAAAAATTCCGGGACTTAAACTACTCGAGGCACATCACCAGATATGGGAAGTTCGGATGTCAACGAAAGGGGTGAGCTATTTGTTTGTTTGTTTGTTTGCTTGTGAGTTTGTAAATTTGTTTGTTCCGTATAGACTCTAAAACGGCTGAACCGATTTCTTTCAAATTTTCACAGATTGTGGGGAGTGGTGCAGAAGGATCAATAGGCTATATAATTTATTGATATTGGTAGGGGGCGGACCCCCCCCCCCCCTTACCCTAAAAGTACGACCCCAAAATAAAAGTGAACTGATCGGGATAATATGGGATTCAAATGAAAGGTATTCAAGAGTAGACTACGAATTTCATATTAAAAATTGGATTCAAGTAGCTGGGCGGCAGCCCCGACCCTAAAACCCCCTAAAATAGGTTAATAGGACGATGACAATATGGTACTCGAATGAAATGCATTTGGAATGGTCAGGAAGAAGGAAATTTGTTGATATTGGAAGGGGGCGGACCCTCCCCCTTTACCTTAAAAAACACTACCTAAAAACAAGAGTGGACCGATAGGGACAATATGGGTATGAAATGAAAGGTATTGGGAAGTAGAATACCTTTCGAGGGGTCGTCCAACCCCAAAAACTGCCCCAAAACAAACATATTGGACGAAAATATCAATATGGGACTCAAATGATAGGTATTCGTGGCTAGACCACGAATATGACATAAAAAATGAGGTCCAAGTAATTGGGGGTCGCCCCACCCTCAAATGGGAATATAATTCGATCCTAGCTAGATGAGCCTCAAATTAAAGGCATTTGGTAGCAGATTACGAATCTGACATTAAACTTTGTGTCCAAGAATCTAGGTGGTGCTTTACCTCCCCATTAAACCAATGGGGTGATCCCCCATAGATAGATAGGTAGATATTTTTAAGTGGAGTGCGTCATTCAAATTTGTGCTCAAGTGGCAGATGGAGTGAGGCGCCCACCACTAAACGGCTGTTTACACCAATAATGACAATATGGGGTTAAATTTAAAGTATAGGGTTGTGGACTGCGAATATGATATCTTTATTCTAGTCATACATCAAGCGGACCACCTCACCTCAATAAGTTGATCAATTATAATGACCTAACAGGACAATGCCGCAGTACCCCTAAAGTTATGACGTTCAGTGTGATAGGAGCAGTTGCAAACCTTAAGTCAAGGTGGCCTCCATTTTTAGCTCATCAACAAGGGGCCTTCTTTTCATAGGCAAGTCCAAACAACGTGCAGCTGGGCAACACTATTATGTTCAAAATTCTACATGTTTTAATAACTAAGAACTGTCGCAGCCGCACCTAATATAAAGACTGGGAAATTAGTTCTTTACCACTGAGAATCGCTTAATATGGCAATTCGGTTTGATTTAAAAAGACTAAATTATGACTATTCAACAGGTAGCCATATAGTATGTTATAGACAACTACCACGTTATTATAGGCGCTAAGTCGCTCCAAGCGAGTGGCAGCATAGACAAAGGAAATCTATTGACTCATAACATATGTTCAAACAAGTAAAACCGTGCTAGGTTCGGCCGGGCCGAATCTCATATACCCTCCACCATGGATCGCATTTGTCGAGTTCTTTTCCCGGCATCTCTTCTTAGGCAAAACAGGATATAAGAAAAGATTTGCTCTGCTATTAGAGCGATATCAAGATTTGGTCCGGTTTGGACCACAATTAAATTATATGTTGAAGTGTAAAATGTCAGCCAATTCGAATAAGAATTGCGCCCTTTGGGGGCTCAAGAAATAAAATAGAGAGATCGATTTATATGGGAGCTGTATCGGGCTATAGACCGATTCAGACCATAATAAATACGTATGTTGATGGTCATGAGAGGATCTGTCGTACAAAATTTCAGGCAAATCGAATAATAATTGCGACCTTTACAGGCTCAAGAAGTCAACATCCCAGAACGGTTTATATGGCAGCTATATAAGGTTATGAACCGATTTGAACCATACTTGGCACAGTTGTTGGATATCATAACAAAAGACGTCGTGCGAAAATTCATTCAAATTGGATAAGAATTGCGCACTCTAGAGGCTCAAGAAGTCAAGACCCAAGATCGGTTTATATGGCAACTATAGCAGGTTATGGACCGATTTGAACCATACTAGGCACAGTTGTTGGATTTCTGGCACACGTCGTGCCAAAATTCATTCAAATCGAATAAGAATTGCACCCTCTAGAGGCCCAAGAAGTCAAGACCCAAAATCTGTTTATATGACAGCTATATCAGGTTATGGACCGATTTGAACCATACTTTGCACACTTGTTGGATATCATAACAAAACACGTCGTGTAAAATTTCATTCCAATCGGATAAGAATTGCGCACTCTAGAGGCTCAAGAAGTCAAGACCCAAAATCGGTTTATATGGCAGCTATATCAAAACATGGACCGATATGGCCCATTTACGCAAGATAAGAAGCCTCCTTTTTGTAGTCGAGCCAAGTGACGTGCCGATAAGCACATTTTTTTGTTTGTTTTGTAACTTGATTCGTTCGCCAAGTCATTGAAAACAGCTGAGTTTAAAAACGGAAAATAGCTGCTTTCAATGACTTGGCGAACGAATCGAATTACAACAAGTAAAAGCGTGTAAAGTTCGCCCGGGCCGAATCTTACATACCCTCTACCATGGATCTCATTTGTAATTTTTTTGCCCGATATCTCTTTATAGGCAAACAAAGGATAATGGATAAAAATTGCAAAGCTATTGTAGCTATTTTCGATTTGGGCCATGTCTGGTTTGGCTGTTGGAGACGATGTCATTGTGCAAAATGCCTGCAAAAATTGGATAACAATTGAGCCCTATAGTGGCTTAAGAATTAAAATCGGGAGATCGGTTCATACGGGAGCTATATCAGGTTATGGAGAAGGAGAAGTCGTTAAAATAGTGTTTAGCCAATTCGTATAAGAATTGCGCCCTCTAGAGGCTCAGAGAGTCAAATTATGAGATCGGTTTATATGGGAGCTACATCAAGATTTAAACCGGTTTGAACCATACTTAGCACAGATGTTGAAAGTCATAACAAAATATCTTATACAAAAATATAGACAAATCGGATAAGTATTGTGACGTTTAGGGGCTCAAGAAGTCAAAATCCGAAAATCGGTTTATATGACAGCTATATCAAAACAATATCGACCAATATAACTACGACCCAATTAAAATCCCTACTGACCTACACTAATAGGAAGTATTTTCACAAAAATTTCATGCGCCTAGCTTTATCCTATCGAAAGTTAGCGTGCTTTCGACAGATGGTCGGACCAACATGGCAAAATTGGCATAGAATTTCTAGACGATCAAAAATATACATATTGTATATACCTTGTTGGATCTCAGGTGGATATTTCGATGCTTTACAAACGGAATGACGAAATTCGATTTAATGGAGGATATTAAAAGAAAAAACAAATTTAGTGGTCTAAGTCGTAAGTTTTTGTACTGAAGTCTTAAATGGATAATGATTATTGTCGGCACTATTATTGAAGTAATATCCAGTGCATAAATTTTTTTTATATTTTTGGCATGGGTAAGCCGAAGACGCTTACCCCCCAAACAGGACTTATTTACTGACCATAGTAATATAAGGCTTAAATAAAAGGTATTTAAGTATAGAATTCGAATCTTGGGACCAAGTATTTGGGGGGACCAAGTGTTTGGGGGGCCACCTCTCCCCAAAAACATTCCCCAAGGGGACATATTTACGACCATAGCAATATGGGGCTCTAATGAATGGTCTTTGGGAGTAAAGCACGAATTTGAAAAGTGTCTATGGGGCCACCCCACCCCCACAATGCCACCCAAATAGTAAGTATTTTCTGACTATTGCAATATGAGGCTCAAATAAGAGGGGTGGAACACGAATCCGTATATATTTTCAAGGCCAACTCATTGAGTGGACGCCGATCCCCCAAAACACCCCCCAAGCCGGTCATGTTTGCCGACTATGGAAATATGGGACTCAAATTAAAGGTATTTGAGAGTTGAATACGAATCTGATATCCAAATGTGGGACCACGTTTCTGGGGGTCCACCCCTTCCCCAAAACACCCCCCAAACAGGACTTATTTACTGATCATGGCAATAAGGATCTTAAATAAAAGGTATTTGAATGTAGAATACAAATATGATATCCAAATATGGGACCAAGTATTTGGTGGGCCCCCAAAGGGGACATATTTACGACCATAGCAATATATATATATAAAATAAAGCTCAAATTAAGGGTATTTGGGGCCAAGTGTCAGATCAGATATCATCAGAATATCGGGCTGAAATAAAGTAGTAGTAAGTAGTAAGGAGTACGCCTTACATCCAAACTTAAATTTGTAGACCAATAAAGATATGGGATTAAGACTGTAAGTCAAGCGATATACTATTTTCGTAGCACGGTATTTCAATAAATTCTCTTTAATTGTCGAAAATAAATATTCCAAGGAAACTTTTGTTCCATATAAAGTAAAAGAAGGCGCACCGGAGCGGGCCCGAGTCAGCTAGTATATTATAAGTTGCAATCTGGCAATTTGTAATAAAGGGGTTAAACCGAGCTTTATTACCAGGAATAGGCAGTAGGTACTAGATATTACCTTTGTATCGGAAGATACAATCGGAAGATTATGCGACTGGGAAATATTGGATGACCGCAGCTTCTCTGATCATCTTTATATTGGTTTTAGCCTTGGAGAAAATATTGGAGTAGTGTTCCCTCGTCTTAACAGACGAAAGGCGGATTGGGATAAATTTCAGCACAAATTCTGCACCACTATCCTTTCTAAACTAGAAAAGGAAGTGGAAACTATGGAGGATATAGACAAAGTGGTCAAGCGGATCACGAAGGCCCTGAATGACTCGCTTGTGTCAGCATGCCCTAGTGCCAAGCCAAGGGGCAAACAACGACCGCCATGGTGGACCCCAGAGCTGGTTGGTCTAAGGAAGTATTGCAGAAAAGTCTTCTACAGAGCAAAAGCCACAAGAGAACCACACGATAGGAACATCTATAAGGCTGAGCTAAGAAAATATAAGGGCGAGCTTAGAAAGGCTCAGAACAAATCCTGGGTGGGATTATGCAGCTCCGTGATGGATACATCTGAAGCCTCTAGGCTAAGGAAGATTCTGTCCTCGAGACCTATTACGGTGGGGTATATCCAGAAGTCAGAGAATGTATAGACAATGTCTAGTGAGGAAACACTAGAACTACTCGTTGATACACATTCCCTGGGAAATTCTCCAACGGTCAACGTGGCACCAGGAGATGTTGTCACTGATATGCATTCGTCGGAGGCCATTAGGGAAATTGTGTCTGAGCCAAAAATCCTTTGGGGGATAAGAAGTTTCGACTCCTTTAAGTCGCCACGACCTGATGGTTGAACTACAAGCTGTGTTCGCTGGCTTAGGGTGTTATACTGCTTGTATCAGAATGTCATATAAACCTGTGGGATAGAGGGACACTAAAGTCATTTTCATTCCGAAAGCAGGAAAACCCTACCACCCGAAGGCGAAACATTTTTGTTCTATTTGTCTGTCATCCTTTATGCTGAAGACTCTTGAGAGGTTGATAGAAACATATCTTAGGGCAAACATCCCTGGAGATCGCCTGTCACGGCAGCACCATGCATATGGTAAAGGCAAATCCACTGAAACAGCCCTTCACGACCTAGTCGGCTACATAGAGAGTTCTCTCGCTGTCAAGAAATATACAATGGTAGCATTTCTTGACATTGAAGGTGCTTTCAATAATGTATTGTAAAACCGACGTCAATCATGAAGGAGTTTGAGTTTCTAGGCATCAACTCTACCGTAAGAAAATTTATTAATAACTTACTAAAAGATGCATTACGGCAGGCTTGGGATCTGTAGATCTTAAAAGATGAGTCAGCAGAGGAACACCTTAAGGAGGTGTACTATCTCCTCCACTTTGGAAAATAGCCATTAACAATATATTATTTTCTCTGGAAGAAAAAGGCGTCAAAGTGGTCACGTATGCTGATGACGTGGCAATTGCGGTTAGGGGAAAGTTTCCCAGTACTCTTAGAGATATACTTCAGGAAGCTCTACGTGAAACAGAGAAGTGGGCTGCCGAAAGCGGCCTAGATATAAATCCGTGCAAGGCAGAATTATTTCTATTGGCTAAACAAATTGCAGCGACCACTGCTGTGAGGTTAAGGGAGCTTTCTCATTGGTCATGTGGCGGCTACGGACACTGTGTTATCCTTGATACAATATCCGATGTTCCAGGCAGTGTGGATTACACCCTACCTGAGCCGCTGTTTGATAAAAAATACTGTACCACTATTCCTGATAGAACCGACTGGAACTACGATATCACTGGTAACAGAAGTTACAGAGACTTCTATATTGATGGTTCCAAACCAAACGACCAAGTGGGCTTTGGATTGTACTATAAAGGTCTAGAATTGGTTATATCGAAAAGGCATAAATATCTTCGCAGACAACCATAAATATCTTCGCAGACAACCATTAAATCACTGGAGAACGTATTTCTGAACACACAAATTGCCCTGGACTGTCGCAGATCTATCAACGAGATGGGTGAATAATTCCAAATTCACCTGTTCTGGGTGCCGGGCTACAGAGATATCGCAGGGAATTGTAAAGTGGACGAGCTTGCGAGACTAGGAACTACCTTACACATTCCAGCGATACTGTGATGTGATGTATGTGAATGAACTTTTGCAAGTAGTTGGGCTTTTTAAAGCAATCTGGATCAATTCGCAGATTAGTTCAAGGGCGGAAATTAACCAGATTCTACTCTTCTAACTGATGATTTTTTAGGTATCATTTTTTTGGCAACACTGGTTTAAACAGCTCACGCACGTTTCGTGTTTTGTTTCACTGTCAAACATCTTTAGCTTGGTTTATAATTTCATCATGAATTGCCATACAAACGAACAACGCTTGCAAATTATTATCAAAATTCGTGCTCTGTTGAGAAAGTTCATCGCGCGCTTCTTCCATTTTATGACGAAGCTTATTTTAGGCTCAATGGGTACGTTAATAAGCAGAATTATCAATTTTGGAGTGAAGATCAGCCAGAAGCATTGGAAGAGCTGCCAATGCATCCAAAAAAAGTCACAGTTTGGTGCAGTTTATGCGCTGGTGGCATCATTGGACCGTACTTCTTCAAAGATGATGCGAAACTGTGAATGGTGAGCGTTATCGTGAGATGATATCCAACTTTGTTTTCCCCAAAATGCAAGAGCTTGACTTGCATGACATGTTCAACAAGACGGTGCCACTTGCCACACTGCACGCATAACAATAGATTTATTGAGTGGCGAGTTCGGTGAACATTTTATTTCACGTTCGGGACCGGTCAATTGGCCGCCTAGATCGTGCGATATAACGCCTTTAGACTATTTTCTGTGGGGCTATGTTAAACCCCATGTCTATACAGATAAGCTCGCTTTAATTTACGCACTAGAAGGCAACATTGAAGCATTTATGCAAGAATTAGACTAATCGGATCGACCATTTGTGGCGCAGTCACGGTCTTCAAACATTAAATTATATGGATCGTGCAATAATTTTTCTGAACTTGATGTGTTTTTTTATACCCTACACCACTACTGTGGTACAGGGTATTATAATTTTGTGAATAAGTTTGTAACACCCAAAAGGAAAAGAGATAGACCCATTGATAAGTATACCGATCGACTCAGAATTCGATTTAGCTATGTCTGTCTGTCTATCCTTGTTAATTTGTGTACAAACCACAGGTCGCAATTTCCATCCGATCGTCTTCAAATTTGGTATGGCAATGTTTTCGCCCTAGAGACGAAGTTCGGTGAACATTTTATTTCACGTTCGGGACCGGTCAATTGGCCGCCTAGATCGTGCGATATAACGCCTTTAGACTATTTTCTGTGGGGCTATGTTAAACCCCATGTCTATACAGATAAGCTCGCTTTAATTTACGCACTAGAAGGCAACATTGAAGCATTTATGCAAGAATTAGACTAATCGGATCGACCATTTGTGGCGCAGTCACGGTCTTCAAACATTAAATTATATGGATCGTGCAATAATTTTTCTGAACTTGATGTGTTTTTTTATACCCTACACCACTACTGTGGTACAGGGTATTATAATTTTGTGAATAAGTTTGTAACACCCAAAAGGAAAAGAGATAGACCAATTGATAAGTATACCGATCGACTCAGAATTCGATTTAGCTATGTCTGTCTGTCTATCCTTGTTAATTTGTGTACAAACCACAGGTCGCAATTTCCATCCGATCGTCTTCAAATTTGGTATGGCAATGTTTTCGCCCTAGAGACGAAGCCTATTGAAATTGAAAAAAATCGGTTCAGATTTGGATATAGCTCCAATATATATGTTAGTCCGATTTGCAGGGATACTGCAATAAAATTGTCATTTGTTAACCGATTTTCTCGCCATTCGGCAGAAAGGATTTCTTATGACTCCCGACATTACTGGTGAATTTCATAGAAATCGGTTCAGATTTGGATATAGCTCCCATATATATAATCGTCCGATTTGCAGTAATAGTGAAATAAAATGGTCATTTGTTACCCGATTCTCTCGAAATTTATCAGGGTGGATTTTCTTATGACTCTCGACATTCCCGGAGAATTTCGGAAATCGGTTTAGATTTACATATAGCTCTCATATATATATATATATATATATATATATATATATATATATATATATATATATATATATATATATATATATATATATATATATATATATATATATATATATATATATATATATATATATATATATATATATATATATATATATATATATATATATATATATATATATATATATATATATATATATATAGGGGTGTTTTGGGGATTGGGGTGGTACCCCAAACACTCATATATCTATATATCATTTATTTTAACACCATATTGCCATTGCTCTCAAAATTGGATATCAAATTCTTTTTGTAATCTCATTTAAACTCCTTATTGCAAAAGTCACCAAATATGTCCGGTTTGGGGTAATGGCCCTAAAAACTATGAATATTTAGTTTCACTCTCTTTAAGACCCAAATTGTTTTGGTGAGCAAATACGTCCTACTTGGGGGTTGTTATGATGGTGGGACGTCCCGTAGACAGTTGGCCCCCAATGATATCAGATACGTGGTCTACTCCCACATACCTTTAATTTGAGCCCCATATTTCCATAGTCGGCAAACATCGCCGGCTTAGGGGGTGTTTTGGGGGATGGGCGGCCACTCAGTGAGTTGGCCTTGAAAATATATCCACTTTTAAAATCCACTTTAAAAATTCTCTTATTTGAGCTTCATATTGCAATAGTCAGCAAATACTTACTATTTGGGTGGTGTTGTGGGGGTGGGTTGGCCCCATAGACACTTTTCCCGAATATTGATATCAAATTCGTGCTTTACTCCCGAAAACCTTTCATTTGAGCCCCATATTTCTATGGTCGTAAATGTGTCCCCCTTGGGGATGTTTTTGGTAAGAGACGGCCCTCCAAACACTTGGTCCCATTTTTGGATACCAGATTCGTATTCTACATTCAAAGACCTTTTATTTAAGCCCATATTCCCATGGTCACTAAATAAGTCCTGTTTGGGCGGTATTTTGGGAAGGGGTGGACCCCCAGAAACGTGATCGCACATTTGGATATCAGATTCGTATTTTACTCGCAAATACCTTTCATTTGAGTCCTATATTGCCATGGTCGGTAAATATGTCCGATTTAGGGGTGTTTGGGGGCTTGGGGTGGTCCCCCTAGCACTTGGATATCAGATACGTTTTCTTATCCTAAATACCTATCATTTGAGTCCCATATTGTCGTGATTGGTCTAAATATATGTTTGGTAGGTTTAAGGGTGGGCAGCCCCCTTAGGTACCCCATCCAAAACTACTATATGAGAGCACACAAAATTTCGCTTAAATCGCACCACTCATCTCCGAGATCTGGCGTTTCTGAAAATTAGGGTAAGGGGTAGGGTCCGCCCCCCTTCAGATATCAAAAAATTTCGTACCCTATTTTCACCACGGAGTCATTATGCACCATCTGTAAAAATTTTAAGAACATCGGTTTAGACGTTTCTGAGTCTATAAGGAACACGAATGACGCACTTAACTCAAAAAAATCTATCACTTGTTTCCCCATTGCCTTGATAGGTCAAATAACCTATTGGAGGCGATTTTAGGAGTTAAAACACCACCTAGGTTCTTTTACACAAAGTTTAGTGTCAGATTCGTAATCTGCTCTCAAATGCCAATCATTTGGGTTTCATCAAGTTATGATTGAGTAGTATTCCCATTTGGGGAGCTTATCGGGGATGGGGCGACTATCAATTACTTAGACCCCTTTTTTTATGTCATATTCGCAGTCTACTCCCGAATACCTTTCGTTTGAGTCCTATATTGATATATCGTCCAATATATCTATTTGGAGCAGTTTTCGGGCTTGGGCTACCTCTTGGATACATGAACCCAAGTTTTTATACCACATTCGTTTTCTACTCTCCAATATATTTCGTTTGGTACCCATATTGTCCCTATCGGTCAACTTTTGATTTTGGGTGGAGTATTTGTGGTAACGGCGGAGGATTCGTCCCCTTCCAACAAATTACATAGCTCCTTCCTGACCATATTCATTATCTACTCACGAATACCTTTCATTCGAGCCCCATATTGTCATTATCGTCCAATAAACCAATTTGGGGGGTTTTGGGGTCGGGGCGGTCCCCCAATTACTTGGAGTCAATTTTTAGACCCTCCACCATAAGATGGGGGGTAAACTAATATCGTCATTCTGTTTGTAACTATTGTAACTACTCGAAATATTCGTCTCAGACCCCATAAAGTATATATATTCTTGATCGTCGCGACATTTTATGTCGATCTAGCCATGTCCGTCCGTCTGTCCGTCCGTCCGTCTGTCTGTCGAAAGCACGCTAACTTCCGAAGGAGTAAAGCTAGCCGCTTGAAATTTTGCACAAATACTTCTTATTAGTGTAGGTCGGTTGGTATTGTGAATGGGCCATATCGATCCATGTTTTGATATAGCTGCCATATCAACCGATCTTGGGTCTTGACTTCTTGAGCCTCTAGAGTGCTCAATTCTTATCCGATTGGAATAAAATTTTGCACGACGTGTTTTGTTATGATATCCAACAACTGTGCCAAGTATGGTTCAAATCGGTTAATAACCTGATATAGCTGCCATATAAACCGATCTGTGATCTTGACTTCTTGAGCCTCTAGAGCCTCTAGAGGTCGCAATTATTATCCGATTTGCCTGAAATTATATACTACGGATCCTCTCATGACCATCAACATACGTGTTTATTATGATCTGAATCGGTCTATAGCCCGATACAGCTCCCATATAAATCGATCTCTCTATTTTACTTCTTGAGCCCCCAAAGGGCGCAATTCTTATTCGAATTGGCTGACATTTTACACAGGTCTCCAACATGTAAAAATAGCTGAGCAAATCTTCTCTTATAGAACGCGGCAAATGCGATCCATGGTGGAGGGTATGTAAGATTCGGCCCGGCCGAACTTAGCACGCTTTTACTTGTTAATATGGAAATCGTACTCTACTCTTGAATACCTTTTACTTAAGTCCCATATTGTCCCAATGGGTCCACTTTCAGTTTTGGGTGGTACTTTTGGGGTAAGTAGGAGGGTCCGCCCCCTTGCGATATGAAAAACTTATATAGCTTATTGCTCCTTCGGATCGTATTCGTAATCTACTCCCAAATACTTTTCATTCGATTACCATTTTGTCATTATCGTCCAATAAACCTATTTTGGGGGGTTTTGGGGTCGGGGCGGCCCCCCAATTACTTGGACTCAATTTTTAATGTGGAATTTGTACTCTACTCTTGAATCCATTTCATTTAAGTCCCATATTGTCCCAATCGGTCCGCTTTTAGTTTTTGGCTGGTACTTTTGGGGTAAGGGGGAGGGTCCGCCCCCAATGCGATATCAAAAAATTATTAAGCCTATTGCTCCTTCCGGACCACTCCCCACAATCTGTGAAAATTTCAAAGAAAACGGCTGTTTTTGAGTCTATACGGAACAAACAAATTTACAAACCCACAAACAAACAAACAAACATACAAACAAACAAACACAAATTAATTTTTATGTATATAGATATATAGCTCGATTTTCACTCCTAGAGACACTGCAAGCGCATTTATTGACCAATCTTCCCAAAATTTCGTACAACGCTTTCCTCGACGACTTCCACAATATCTACAAAGTTTGCTCGAAATCGATTCAGATTTAGACATAGCTCTCATAGATACATTCTCGTCCGATTTGCAGTAAAATTGCAATCAAGTGGTCATTTTTTTTTATCAATTCTCTCGAAATATGGCAGGATTTTCTCATGCTTCTCGAGATTATAGATAAATTTTATAGAAATCGGTTCATATTTAGATATAGCTGCCATATATGTATATCGCCCGATTTTCACTTCTAGAGCCACTGCAAGAGCATTTTTTGACCAATCTTGCCAAAATTTTGCTCAACGCTTTTCTCGACGAGTACAATATTATCAAATTTAAGTTAATTTGCAATAATGTTGTCATTTGTATTTATTACAGTTTGAACATATTTGCTAGAAATGTGGTACGGATTGTTTAATAACCCATCTGAAAACATCCAGCGAGGTCCATCAAAATTGGTTCAGAATTAGACATAGCTCCCACTTTGTACCTATAGGGTAGGTGTAGGGTATTATAAATCGGCACAACCCTTACTGGTTTTTTTGAAAGACTTTTCTATAGCTCTTAAAAGGTAATTTTTGGTTAGCAAACTCTCTACGGTATTCACCTGTGGTGCCTTTTCCTTCAAGGTTGTTGAAAATACTTTATGTTATTCTACTTTAGTTCAACATAATTAATTTGATTAAGTTACCTTAGTATTAATTGTTGTGTATTGAAAAAATAATTTTCATTTTCCATATCACTCTGTATACTGAATTTAAATAAAGCACACACATTTAAATTCCATTGCGTACATATTCTGTCTCAATAGGTTATGGGCCCAGAACTCATAACGCGAATTTTGAGCAAATAAGAATAATTCAAACTACATAATCTGGACTAGCAATTCAAAGGCCGTTGTTTCTGTTGGTCAGAAAAATATTGTATTGGTGAGCTTTGTGTACCGGGAACAGAAATTCAAAAGGTGAAATTTTCTGTTGGACAGAAGAATTGTTAAATTGGGAAGCTGTGTATTCCTGGAAAAGCGATTCAAAGGCTGAAATTTTCTGTAGGTCAGAAAAATTTTTTGGAATTGGTAAGCTGTGTATCCTGATCTGTTGAAAAATGTCTACGTTTAATGGACGCATTCCGTTGTTCAACGGCAACAATTTTTTGACATGGAAAACGCAAATGGAGGCTATTTTGCATAAAAATAGATTGCTGAATATTGTGATGGGTGAAGAAAAATGTCCGGAAGTTCCAAATTTACCTCAAAATGCAACGAGTGAGCAGAGAACTCAATTTGAAACCAAGATGGAGACCCTGAAAAAATTCAAGGAAAAGGATATGGATGCAAGAGCCGAAATTTTGATATCCTTGGAAGCAAACATAGTGAGTATGGTGAAACATATCAAGTCATCAAGTGAAATGTGGAAACATCTGGAAGATACTTTTGATCGAAAGACTATCAGAAAGAAGATAGAGTGCTACAGGAAGCTGCTAAACTTCAAAATGTCTGAAAACCAGAGCGTGTCGGAATTTTTAATTGAATTCGACGTTTGTGCTGCTTCGATTCGTGAAATGGGTGTTGAATTGGATGAAGACCTTCTTGCGGTTATAATTGTAGATGCATTGCCAGAGAAATTTTCAGCTATTAAGGCTGCCGTGGATACTGCAAACGAATTTCCGAAAGTTGAGGTGTTGAAGGCGCGTTTGTTGGAAATTGGTGATAAAAATGCGTTAGATCAAGATTCTGCAATGAAAGCTAAACATTACGCAAGAAAGCAACATCAATATGGTTCAAATTACAACAAAACTCAAGCTGAAGGTATGTTCAAAAAGAAATTTAAATGTTTTCGTTGTAAAAAGAAAGGACATAAAGCCAGCGAATGTAGAGCAAAATTGTCATTTGAGGAAAACTCTCGCGGTGTTGAGGAAAAAGCAAATTGCATGGGTGCAACAGAAACTGCTATGATCGTGAAATCTAATCGCGAATGGATAATAGATAGTGGAGCGACTTCCCATATGTGTAATGAGGAATCTCTATTTATCCAACTCAACAAAGGCTATAATGGTAAAGTAAAACTGGCAGACGACAAAGAGGTATGTATCAAAGGTATTGGTAAAGTTTCGATTTTTGTAAATGTACAAGGAAAAAAGAAGACCATACACTTTGATAACGCACTATATGTACCACATTTGAAATGTAATCTTGTGTCGACCAGTAAAGCTACAGACTCCGGTTGTAAAGTAATCATGGAGGGCAAAAAGGCTTTAATTTTGAGAAAAAATGAAATTTTGATTGAAGGCCACAAGAGAAACAATGTATATTTCGTCAATTTGTTTGAAGATAAAAAGGCTGCAAATACAGTGCATCAAAGCAACGAAAAGAATTTTAATTTGTGGCATCGGCGATATGGGCACTTAAATTGTAAGGACTTAAGCCGACTTTCGTCTTTTTCTATGGTAAATGGATTGCCAAATTTGAATGCGATGCAAATTGATTGCGATGCTTGTATTTGTGGAAAGCAGACTAGATTATCCTTCCCACATAAAAATGAAAAATCTTCCACGGAAATATTGCAACTTATTCACACAGACTTATGTGGTCCTATGAAGTGTGAGTCTATTGGACGAAGTATTTATTTTGCAACTTTCATTGACGATTTCTCTCGTAAAGTGTATGTCTATTTTCTGAGACAAAAGAACGAATATTTAGAGAAATTTAAAGAATTTAAACAGGCTGTTGAAAATGAAACTGGAAAAAGGATAAAAATACTTCGAAGTGACAATGCAAAAGAGTTGGTTGGGGCAGATTTTTCGAATTTTTTGAAGAAAAATGGAATTAAACGTCAGCTAACAGTGGAGTACACCCCTCAACAGAACGGCGTTTCCGAACGTATGAATCGTACTTTGGTGGAAATGGGTCGTTCCTGTATGTTAGATGCTGATTTACCAACTTCCTTGTGGGCGGAATTGATTAACACGTCAGTGTATATAAGAAACAGATGTCCGACAAATCTAAACAATGAAAAAACTCCTGAAGAAATATGGACTGGTAAGAAACCTTGCGTGAAACATTTACGCCAAATAGGATGTAAGGCTTTCGTTTTAAACAAGAAGTCCAAATTCAAATGGGAAGCCAGGAGTGATGAACATATATTAGTGGGCTATTCCGTTGAATCAAAGGCATATCGATTATGGAGACCAGGCACTAAACAAGTTGTAAAAAGTCGTGACGTAAGATTCATTGAGAATGAATTGTACAAGAATGTGAACAAAACAAACAAAGAATTATTTTATGAATTTGAAATCAAATCTCCAAAAATTGATAAAGTGAATCAACGATTCGATGATGATCGGTCATCCGATGATGTTGACCATGAGACGGATGACGAGTTTTCTGAGTGTGACAACTCGGAATTTTCAAATGAAGACTGTCAAAGTGGTGAGAGTTCCAATGAAATTCCAAACGAGAATGTCAGAGATGCTGGAAGTAATAACCAAGACCAGTTTGAATCCATAAAGCAGAGGCTTAGATCGTGGACGTTTAAAAAAAAAGATGAGTCGTCTAATATGGTTGATGAAAAATGTATGGACCCAAGATCAATAAATGAGGCTTTATCATCAAATCATGCAGATGAATGGCGTAAAGCAATTGAATCATAATACGCGTCATTGATGAAGAATAATACCTGGACTTTGACAAACTTGCCTGAAGGAAGAAAAGCTGTCGGTTGCAAATGGGTTTTCAAGTCGAAAATAAAACCTGACGGGACAGTTGAAAAACGAAAAGCGAGACTTGTAGCAAAAGGCTATACTCAAGTCATGGGCTTAGACTACGTTGATACATTTGCCCAGTTGTAAGGCAAACAGTTAACATGTTATCGCAATTTTCAAAAGACCCCCGGAAACAACATTATAATGCTGCTTTGCAAGTAATAAGGTACTTGAGTACAACAAGGAATGCAGCAATAATATATAAAAAGAATTCGGCACCTCTCATGGGATTCTGTGACGCCAATTGGGCTCAAGATATCAATGATAGGAAATCTCAAACTGGGTTCTGTTTTCTCCTAGCAGGTGGAGCGGTCACCTGGGAATCCAAAAAACAAAAGGTGGTTGCACATTCTAGTGCTGAAGCGGAATATATAGCTTTGACTGAATCAGCTAAAGAAGCCTCATATTTAAGTTACATACTTGAAGAACTTGGATTATTCAATGGCAAACCAATAAAAATACATACTGATTCTCAAAGTGCGCAAAAGATGGCAGAGTTCGGTTCTCATCATTCTCGAACAAAACATATCCACTACAAGTATCATTATATTAAGGACACAATACAAAATGGAGTTGTTGAGCTGCGGTACTTGCCTACACAAGATATGTTGGCGGATGTTCTAACAAAACCAGTACCGAAACCAAAACATATTTATTGTTCTAATAATATGGGCATTAAACTTAATTGTTAAATTAATAATGTTGAGGAGGCATGTTGAAAATACTTTATGTTATTCTACTTTAGTTCAACATAATTAATTTGATTAAGTTACCTTAGTATTAATTGTTGTGTATTGAAAAAATAATTTTCATTTTCCATATCACTCTGTATACTGAATTTAAATAAAGCACACACATTTAAATTCCATTGCGTACATATTCTGTCTCAATAAAGGTGAAAGCCAAGACATTTTTTATGCAACGCACCATGCGCTCCCATGCGTCACCTGCAGCAGGGTTAGCAGGAGTATTGAAGGTCCATTCATCCAATACAAGTTTCTCTGTACTTGCGCCCTCAAAATTTGTGCAACGATCGCTTTTTATGTGGACTGGTTGACCCCTTCATAAAATTCGGAAGACATAATATGAAGGCGTCTGTTGACAGATCTTTAACCATCTCTAGATGAGCCGCTCTAACTGCATGCACGTAAAAAGAGACACCCATCTCTTCTCACATCGGCGTCCAATTGTGACATTATATAGCCCTAGACAATCAACAACCGTGTAGGAAAAAGGTCATACATATGGCGAAAGTCGGTCTACCGGCAGCTGGCCTATTAAGGGAATTTGTGGCCTTGCATTCCGCAATCTTCATACCATGCAACTATTTTTCACGGATCTGTCACAAACTAGGCACCCAAAACTTTGTACGTGGAGCAGCACAAATTGATTATTCAAAATATTGGTAGGCGATAATGAGGTGCTTCTTCGGCAAAATGACGAGTTCCTTTGTAGGTTGTTGTACACGCCTCGCATTCTTCATTCGTCTGGAAATCCCAGAAAGGGACTCAATTGAGAAAGTTGACTATTTCTTTAGCAAAATCTTGCCAGCCTTCAGCAAACTAAATTATTCAAAAAATGCATCTTGTTGGCCAACATGACACCAATGAATTTCAGCTTTTTGATTCTTTTGAGCAGTCAAGTATGGTGTAAACCTTTTCATACCTGTTTTTCTCCGGTAGCAAAACTTTTGAACAAATTCACAGCGCATATAAGCCAGCATCTGACGCTGAGCAGATGTTTTTAACATCATCCTCGCCAGAAGGAGTGGGCCAGGTGATTTCAGATGACATTAAGAACTCAGGACTTTTCAACCAGCGTGAGTACGACGGGTCTTCAGAGAATGGTTGTGGCCAAGTTGCATCGTCAGCTGGTTTTTTTTGAACCCACTACCCATTTCCATTGTCTTACTTCGGAAAGGAAAGTCTGATTGCATTCATTTTATGACGGTTTTTGAATCTGACCAAAAAGTTATATGTCGTGGCTGCAGTAACAAATACAACATTCTCCAAAACCTTCCCAACAAATCCTCCAATAATCCATTGCTACAAATGCAACCTCACATGCATCTACGAAACTATGCAGGTCAACAGTTGCAATATGAAGCTCCTGGTACCAATTATACCATTCTTTATATACCCTTCGGGATTTGGCGAATTTCCGTCGATACAAAATTTCCATAAACGTGCAAAATAATTTTGGATCTTATCACCAAGTTAGATATAGATCCAAGCGGATCAAATATTGACGCCGTAACTCATAAGACTTGGTCCACTCAAAACGTCCCAAGGAATTCTTTTAAATGTTAACACAAACAAAAGTTTGTCATCAGCTGGTTACCAAAATAAACCAAGAATCTTTTCCGTTTCCGTTTCACACCCGCACGAATTTGTCAAATCTAAAATCCTAGCTCTATGGAACGAATGAATTCAGATGAATTGGATACAAGTCTTCTCGGCTCAAATCCAATTTCTTTATGAAGCTAGTTCTGGGTCCTTTCTCATTTTGGCTTCCACGCCCTTTAAGCGGCGTAAAGCAACAAAATAACTTTCAACAAAATTAACATTGTCTTGCTTCCATAGAAGTCAAGTCTCATATAGATCAGCAATTTTCACTGTTGTCGCTGCTAAATTTTGTTAATTCTAAGCGCCGCTTTAGTGATTTACCTAACTTTCTTAAATATGGTTCAGTGTCAGCGGACATTGACTAAGACATCTCAAATATTTTCGCCGATTTTTATACCCTCCACCAAAGGATGGGGGCATACTAATTTCGTCATTCTGTTTGTCACACCCAGAAATATGCGTCTGAGACACCATAAAGTATATATATTCTTGATCGTCATGTCCTTTTAAGTCGATCTAGCCATGTCCGTCCGTATGTCTGTCGAAAGCACGCTAACTTTCGAAAGAGTAAAGCTAGCCGCTTGAAATTTTGCACAAATACTTATTATTAGTGTAGGTCGGTTGGGATTGTAAATGGCCGTATAAACCGATCATGGGTCTTGACTTCTTGAGCATCTAGAGAGCGCAATTCTCTTCCGATTTAACTGAAATTTTGCACGACGTGCTTAAATATCACTTCCAACAACTGTGCTAAGTATTGTTCAAATCGGTTCATAATCTGGTATAGCTGTCATATAAACCAATCTGAGATTTTGACTTCTTGCTCCAATATAAACCGATCTCCCAATTTTGCTTCTTGAGCTTCTTGAGAGTCAATTCTTATCCGAATGAACTGAAATATTACACAACGACTTCTACAATGTTCAGCATTCATTTGTGGTCCGAATCGGAGTATAACTTGATATAGTTCCAATAGCACAACAGTTCTTATTCAATATTCTTTGTTTGCCTAAAAAGAGATGATGCGCATAGAACTCGACAAAAGCGATCCATGGTGGAGGGTATATAAGATTCGGCCCGGGCGAACTTAGCACGCTCTTACTTGTTTTTTCTACTACTTATTCTGATAAACATTGCGCACGCGACTATGAATATCCTTACATAGTTAGAAATTCTATTAAAATAAATGTTCCTTTGCTGGATCAAGACACGATAGACCAAAACTTAAGATCAATAAAATCTACATTTCTTGCTGGTCCGGACGGCGTCCTGGCTAGCATTTTAAAACGGTGTGCCGATCAACATTCCTGTATAATAATTCATTAAAATCTGGATATCTACCGCATATATGGAAAAAAAATCTTTTATTATGCCATTGTTTAAATCTGGCAGTCGTTATAATTACAGGGGCATCTCCATACTTTGTGCCATTCCCAAAGCTAATGGAGAAGAAATTGACTGAATCTATATCCCATCAGGCTTCCTTTTTTTCATGTCAACACGGATTCAGGAAATGAAGCTCAACCATAACACATCTGTTGGAATTTACATGTCTTGTCAACGATGCTTTCATGGGTAATAGACAGACTGCTACCGTATATACGAATTTTGGTAAAGCGTTCGATAAGATTAATCATACACTTCTGATGACGAAATTAGATTTTCATGGTTTTATTAATTAGGTGTTAAAATGGCTAAGCTTAAACTCGGTTGGTTGTACACAAAATGTGAAATTTGGTAATGCGATCTCTTAAACCATCATTGTTTCCTCTGGTGTTCCCCAAGGTAGCCATCGCGGGCCGATCTTGCATTGTCTTTTCGTTAATGATTTACCTAACATAATAAAGCATTCTAATATTTTGATGTTTGAGGGTGATGTTCAAATTTTTAGGTATTTTAATGACCTAGATGATCATTATTATCTCCAGTCCTATCTTGATCTCTTTTATGAATGGTGCAAAATTAATGTTATGCAAGATAATGCGTTTTTCAAGACGAAGTCCTTTTATCAAAAATTATTTGATCGGATTCGATGAGCTTTAATCAGTCGATTCATTTAAAGACCTTGGGCTACTTATGGATCCACGTTTAAACTTTCGTAACCATATCTCTATGGCAGTTGGTAAAGCTTACGGCGCCCTTGGATTTACGAAACATTGGAGCAGAGAATTTAATGATACTTCTGTGACAAAAAATGTATACGCATCTTTAGTACGTTGCAACCTTGAATACGTATCTATAGTATGGGATCCTCACTATACTCTTCACTCGAATCTGTTCAAAGCAATTCCTTTTGTTTTGCCTCCGAGGACGTGGGTAGGATCGGCAGTCCCGGCCTTCATATGAGTTTAGAGTGGACCTTATTAAACTAACTACATTGCCAAGCCGGAGAGCTGTCGAATGTTAATTTTGAAATGAATATCATTCATGTAAAAACTGAGTCAGAATTTCTTCTAAGCTGAGTTTTTTTCAATGTCCTGATCAGACCTACCAGAAATTATGAATTATTACGTATAACATATTATACAAAAAATTTTGCAAACAATGATAATTTTATCGTCATGATCTAGCAATGTCCGTCCGTCTGTGTGTCGAAAGCACACGAACTTTCGAAGGAGTAAAGCTAGGCGCTTAAAATTTTGCACAAATACTTTTTATTAGTTTAGATCGGGTAGGATTGTAAAGGAGCCAAATAGCTGCCATATAAACCGATCTTTGGTTTTGATTCTTGAGCCTCTAGAGGGCGCAATTCTCGTCCGATTTGATTTTTGCACATGGTGTTTTGGTATCACTTCCAACAAATGTTCTGAGAATGGTTCAAATCGGTTCATAACCTGATATAGCTGAAATATAAGCCGATCTTGGGTTTTGACAACTTCAGCCTTAAAGGACACAATTCTTATCCGATTTGGATGTAATTTTGCACGTGGTGTTTTGGTATCTATTCCTCTATTCCAATAACTGTGCTAAGTATAATTCAAATCGGTTCATAACCTGGTATAGCAGCCATATAAACCGATCTTGGATCTTGACTTCTTGAGCCGCTGGAGGGTGCAATTCTCATCCGATTTGGATGAAACTTTGCACGAAGTGTTCCGTTTTGACTTCCAATAACTGTACTTAATATGGTGCAAATCGATACATAAACTGATATAGCTGCCATATAAACAGATCTGCGATTTTGACTTCTTGAGCCTCAGAGGGCGCAATTCTCATCCGGTTTGACAGAAATTTTGTACAAAGGCTTCTCCCAAGACCTTCAACATACGTGTTCAATATGGTCTGAATCGATATATAGCTTGCTACAGCTCCCATATAAACCGATCTCCTGATTTTGCTTTTTGAGCCCATACAAGGCGCAATTCTTATCCGAATTGACTGAAATATTTCACAATGACTTCTACAATGTTCAGCATTCAATTCATTTATGGTCATTTATGGACTATAACTTGATATAGCTCCAATAGTATAACAGTTCTCTTTCATTATTCGTTGTTTACTTAAAAAGAGAACTTAGCACTCACTTACTTGTTTTTTATGTTATATAAAGGATTAAGAAATGTAAGGATATTTGTTATATATAGACTTTCGTTCCAATACTTTCCTTACTAAAATACTCCGCATCTTCTTGATAGAGAGCGGCCCTTGCAGGTGCTGCAAATATACAGACAGCGATTTTTGTTGATTCTTCGTTAGTTCGTTCTCTTTTTAGACAAACAAAAGATGAAAGAAAAGTATTGCTATGCTAATTGAATTGAATGTTGGAGACCACAGTAGAAGTCTTTGTGTAAAATTTCAGCCAAATCGAATAAGTACTGCGCATTTTAGGGGTCCAAGAAGTAAATTAGGGAGACCGGCTTATAGAGAAGCTGTATCAGGTTATAGACCGATTCAGACCATATTTGACACGTATGTTGTACAAAATTTCAGCCAAATCGGATAACAACTACGCCCTCAAGAGGCTCAAGAAGTCAAGATCCCAGATCGGTTTATATAGCAGCTATATCAGTCTATAGACCGATTTGAACCATATTTGGCAAAGTTGTTGAAAGTCATAACAAAACACCTCATGCTAAGTTTCAGCCAAATTGGATAAGAATTGCGCCCCCTAGTGGCTCAAGAAGTCAAGATCCAAGATCGGTTTATATGGCAGCCAAGGACGTCACCAGGGAGGGGCCTTCGAGACACCCCACAAACAAGTCAAATGATCTTTTTTCTAAAGAAAAATTTAAAATTAATTTTATTCTAAATAAAAAATTTGAGTAACACTTTTTTAAAACGATAAAATTTCAAATCAATAATATTCTACAAAGACAATATTTTGCTGAGGCCAGGGCCGCCTTAAAATTATTTTTCCTAATGACCAGATTGTAATGAAATTTTAAACATTATATTACATAAACAAATTTTGATGAAATTTTTCTAAAAACAAAATTCCAGTGTAATATTCCCTAATGACAAAACTTCAGCACGCTGGATCCCCTCGAAATTATTTTTTAAAAACAAAATTTCTTTAAAAATTTTTCTAAAGACAACGTTTTAATTAAATATTTTCTAAAGACAACATTTTTATAAAAAATTTCAATAAATTGTTTCGAAAGACAAAATATTAATGAATTATTTTTAAGAAACAATTTCTGCGAAAAACTCTCTAAAGGCAACCTATTCTCGGGATTATTTTTAAATCCAAAATTTAAATATGCAACTTTGCATATTGGGTCACTTTATTTTGAAAAAAAAAAAAAAACATTTTTATACCCACCACCGAAGGATGGGGGTATATTCATTTTGTCATTCCGTTTGCAACACATCGAAATATCCATTTCCGACCCTATAAAGTATATATATTCTTGATCAGCGTGAAAATCTAAGACGATCTAGACATGTCCGTCCGTCTATCCGTCTGTCCGTCTGTCTGTTGAAATCACGCTACAGTCTTCAAAAATAAAGATATTGAGCTGAAACTTAGCACAGATTATTTTTTTGTCCATAAGCAGGTTAAGTTCGAAGACGGGCTATATCGGACTATATCTTGATAGAGCCCCCATATAGACCGATCCGCTGATTTAGGGTCTTAGGCCCATAAAAGCCACATTTATTATCCGATTTTGCTGAAATTTGGGACAGTGAGCTATGTTAGGCCCCTCGACATCCTTCGTCAATTTGGCCCAGATCGGTCCGGAATTGGATATAGCTGCCATATAGACCGATCCTTCAATTTAGGGTCTTAGGCGCATAAAAGCCACATTTATTATCCGATTTTGCTGAAATTTGTGACAATGAGTTATGTTAGGCCTCTCGATATTCTTCGTCAATTTAGCTCAGATCAGTCTAGATTTGGATATAGCTGCCATATAGAGCGATCCTCCGATTTAGAATCTTAGGCCCATAAAAGCCACATATTTTATCCGATTTTGCTGAAATATGGGACAGTGAGTTGTGTTAAGCCCCTCGACATCCTTCGTCAATTTGGCCCAGATCAGTCCAGATTTGGATATAGCTGTCATATAGACCGATCCTACGATTTAGGGTCCTAGGCCCATTAAAGCCATAATTTATTATCCGATTTTGCTGAAATTTGGACAGTGAGTTGTGAAAAAACCCTTCGACATCCTTCGTCAATTCGGCCTAGATCGGTCCAGATTTGGATATAGCTGCCATATAGACCGATCCCCTGATTTAGGGTTTTAGGCCCATAAAAGCCACATTTATTACCCGATTTTGCTGAAATTTGGGACAGTGAGTAGTGTTATGCCCTTCGACGTCCTTTGTCAATTTGGCTCAGATCGGTCCACATTTGGATATAGCTGCCATATAGACCGATCTCTCGATTAAAGGTTTTGGGCCCATAAAAGGAGCATTTATTGTCCGATGTGGCCGAAATTAGGGACAGTGGGTTAAATTAAGCCCCTCGACATACTTCTGCAATATGGCACAGATCGGTTCAGATTTTTATATAGCTGCCATATAGCCCGATCTCTCGATCTAAGGTTTTGGGGTCATAAAAGGCGCGTTTATTGTCCGATGACGCCGAAATTTGGAACGGTGAGTTGTGTTAGGCCCTTCGACATCCTTTTCAAGTTTGACCCAGATCCGTCCATATCCGCCATATAGACCGATATCTTGATTTATAGTCTTGATCCCATAAAAGTCGCATTTATAAAAGGATTTCACTGAAATTTTACACAGTGACTTATGCTAAGCATTTCGACATCCGTGTACTACATGGTCCAAATCGGTTTATTTTTATATATAGCTACTTAAGAGACCAATATTTTGTTATACTCAATTGAACAATGAATTGTACTTATTAGTATTTGGTCCAAATCGGAACATATTTCGATATAGCTGCTATGGAGCATAAGGTATGCATTTTTCACCGGATTCTGACGAAAGGTGGTTTACATATATACCCGAGGTGGTGGGTATCCAAAGTTCGGCCCGGCCGAACTTAACGCCATTTTACTTGTTTGAAGTACTTTTATACACTCCACCATAGAATGCGGATATACTAATTTCGTCATTCTGCTTGTAACTCCCCGAAATATTCGTCTAAGACCCCACAAAGTATATATATTCATGATCGTCATGTCATTCTAAGTTGATGTCCGTCCGTCTGTCGGTCAAAAGCTCGCTAACTTTCGAAGGAGTAAAGCCAGTCGCTTGAAATTTTGCAGAAATACTTTTGATTAGTGTAGGTCAGTTGGGAATGTAAACGGGCTATATCGGTCAACGTTTGGATATAGCTGCTATATAAACCGATCTTGGGTATTGACTTCTTGAGCCTCTAGAGGGCGCAATGCTCACCTGAGTTGACTGAAATTTTGCAAGTGGTGTTTTGGTGTCGCTTCTAACAACTGCGCTAAGTATGGTCTAAATCGGTGCATAAACTGATATAGCTGCCATAAAAACTGATCTGGGGTCTAGACTTCTTCAGCTTTAAGGGGGCACAATTCTTATCCGATTTGGCTGTAATTTTGCACGTGGTGTTTCGGTATTACTTACAACAACTGTGCTAAGTATGATTCAATCGGTTAATAACCTGGTATAGCTGCCATATAAACCGATCTTGGATCTTGACTTCTTGAGCCGCCGGAGGTCGCAATTTCTATCCTATTTGGCTGAAATTTTGCGTGAGATGTTTTGTTACGACTTCCAATAACTGTGCTTAGTATGGCGCAAATCGTTACATAACGTGATATAGCTGCCATATAAACCGATCTGGGATCTTGAATTCTTGAGCCTGTAGAGAGCGCAATTCTCATCCGATTCGGAAGAAATTTTGTACAACGGCTTTTCTCATGGCCTTCAACATACGAGTCTAATATGGTCTGAATCGATCGATAGCTTGATACAGCTCCCGTAGAAACGGATCTCTCGATTTTGCTTCTTGGGCGAATGAACTGATATATAACACAATAACTTCTACAATGTTCAACATTCATTTATGGTCCTAGTCGGACAATAACTTGATATAGCTCCAATAGCGCAACAGTTCTTATTCAATATTCTTTGTTTGCCTAAAAAGAGGCATAGAACTCGACAAATGCGATCCATGGTGGAGGGTATACCAGATTCGGACCGGCCGAACATAACAAGCTCTTACTTGGTTTATGCTTTTCTGCCCCAAACAACATTTTCATAAAATGTTTCCTATAAACGCCTCGCCATCGTTTACGTTGTCCTATTTTGATGAAATTTAATGTATTCATAATTTAGGAAATTTATATTAACCAATTTTTTTAAACATTTTTAAATTAAAAATTCTTGATCGTCATGAAATTTTAAGTCGACCTATCTCTGTCCGTCCGTCCGTCCGTCTGTCTGTCGAAAGCACGCTAACTTCCGAAGGAGTAAAACTAGCCGCTTGAAATTTCGCACAAAGATTTCTTATTAGTGTAGGTCGGTTGGTATTGTAAATGGGCCATATCGGTCCATAACCTGATATAGCTGCCGACCTAAACCGACCTTGGGTCTTGACTTCTTGAGCCTCTAGAGTGCGCAATTCTAATCCGATTGGAATGAAATTTTGCACGACGTGTTTTGTCATGATATCCAACAACTGTGCCAAGTATGGTTCAATTCGCTTCATAACCTGATATAGCTGTCATATAAACCGTTCTGGGTTCTTGACTTCTTGAGCCTGTAGGGGTCTCAATTATTATCCGATTTGCCTGAAATTTTGTACGACAGATCCTCTCATGACCATCAACATACGTATTAATTATGGTCTGAATCAGTCTATAGCCCGATACAGCTCCAATATAAATCGATCTCTCTATTTTGCTTCTTGAGACCCCAAAGGGCGCAATTCTTATTCGAATTGGCTGACATTTTACACAGGTCTCCAACATATAATTTTATTGTGGTCCAAACCGGACCAAATCTTGATATCGCTCTAATAGCAGAGCAAATCTTTTCTTATATCCTGTTTTGAATGAGAAGAGATGCCGGGAAAAGAACTCGACAAATGCGATCCACGGTGGGGGGTATATAAGATTCGGCCCGGCCGAACTTAGCACGCTTTTACTTTGTTAATTTTCGCAGAGGCTGGTCTTTTATTTTTTTGCGTGTGAAACCATTTCTGAAACGATTTCAAATGTTTTAACTGATTTCAAAAACTAGTAAAATTTACTATATGTTGAGGTCCGATTCTTCAGTCAAAAGTTATGCTAGTTGCAAATCAAAAAATATGAAAAGTAAATTGTTGCCATTCTTTCGCAAAAAAAGGTAATATCATTGTTTCGTCCAGCACTATAAATTTTGCTTACTGTACTGTAAAGAAGACTTAATGTAGATGATGAGATCTGTAAAGTACAACATTGACATTATATAACAAAAAAACTGAGAAAATCCTTCGAGTTCTCAAAACGCAAAGCTGAGGCCCCAACATTATAACATACTAGCCGAATCGGGCCCGTTCCGCTGCGTTTTCTTTAACTCTTTAATATCTTTTTAGGGTGGGGACACTTCGCCCTGAATGCGGAAATCGAATTCGTGCCATTGTACCCTATGATGCAGAACGCGTTCGAATCCTGGCGAGAACATCGGACAAAGCGGTGTCTATCCCCTGTTTATGTTGTCGACTTAGGGTAATGTTCTCATTAGGGGAGAGATGGCACCTCAGAGATTTCGACTCAAATATGGATATCAAATTTGTGCTGCACTTCCAAATCTCTTTAATTTGAGCCCCATATTGCCATGGCCGGTAAATATGAACCGTTTGGAGGGTGTTTTGGGGCTGGGGAGGCCACCGGCACTTTGCACTGAAAATATATATCAAATTCTTTCTTTATTCCCAACGGAAATGAAGTTCAATTTAGGGGGTGCTTTAGGGCGTACCCCAAAACACTTGGCTCCCAAAATTGGATATCAAATTCGTTTTCTACTCTCAAATGCCTTCCATTTGAGTCCCATATCAACCTATTTGACTTATTTTTAGAAGGAAAGGCGCCACCTAGACTTGAACGCAAATTTTAATGTCATATTTAATGTCTGGGTACTTGGACCCAAGTTTTAAACCATATTCGTTTTCTTTCATTTGATACCTATATTGTCCCGATCGGTCCACTTTTGCTTTTGGGTTGTGTTTTCGACATCAGTGGAAAGATCCGTCCCCCTTCCGATACCGAATATATATATTGCCTATGTTTCCTTCCAGACCAACCACACAATATGCGAAAATTTCGAGAAAATCGGTTCTGCCGTTTTTCAGTCTATACGGAACAAACAAACCGTGTCCATATATCCGTGAGTGGCTAATGTGCCCATTTTGGGCGTTAATGTGGGGGTGGGATGACCCCCTATACCGTGACATGAATTTGTATGCCAGATTCGATATCTACCCCCGCATACTTTTCATTTGATACCCATGTTGTCCTTATCGGTCTACTTTTTATTTTGGGTGGTGTTTTTGGGGTAACGGTGCAGGGTCCGCCCCTTCCGTTATCAATAAATTATAAAGCCTATTCCTCCTTCCTGACCATATTCGTAATTTACTCCTGAATACCTTTCATTTGAGTCCCATATTGTCATGATTGTCTAATAAACCTATTTTAAGGGGTTTTGGGACTGGGGCGGCCCCACAGGTACTTGGACTCAACTTTTATTATGAAATTCGTACTCTACTCTTGAGTACCTTTCATTTGAATCCATACTGTCCCGATCGGGTAACTTTTATTTTTGAGTAGTACTTTTGGGGTAAGGGGGAGGGTCCGCCCCCTCCCGATATCAAAAAATTATATAGCCTATGTTTCCTTCTAGACCAACAATCTGAAAATTTCAAGGTAATCGGTTCAGCCGTTTTTGAGTCTATACGTAACAAGATTTCCATTGCCCCATGTAATAAGTAATAACATGCAAAAAATGTTTTGCGCCATCCAAGGATTGAGGTCTCTACAAACATTTTACTAAAAAATTCCAATTTTGCAAACATCTTTCCCCAATGTGAGAATTTTGGGTGTTTTCGTCAAGAAATGCCGCCAACATTTTTTCTTTTTTTTTTAATATTAATCTACAAATTTGTGATAAATTAGAATGATATCCTTAGTAGTTATGGTTTTATGATATTTTCAATTTGAATTTAATTTTTTACAAAGTGTATTTTTTGGCCTCAATTTATATTGCAAACATATAAGCGATGAATAAACTGTTGGTCATACCGAGGTGACCAACTTTGAAGACCCACAAATGGGTCCCTGGGTCGTCTAGGGCCCTGAAATTTTGCATATAAACTGGATAGCACCTTCGCTATAACCATGTAAAATTTTATTGAAGATATATCCATCCGTTACAAAAAATCAGACCTATTTCCATTTATTTTTTCCCTTTCTTTCCTTTCCCACTGTGCGACAGCCGTCACATGTTTATCTGCCAAGTCAAACCCACTCGACCCACACCCAGATCCCTCTGAAAGCACCCCATCTTAGTCGCACAGTTGCTGGATCTGGACACTCAACAGAATCAAGTAGACGAACGATAAAACACAATAAACTGCTTCAACAACAACAACCAGATGTGAGAAATTTTGGAAGCCAACGTAAGGGGTGAGCTGTTTATCGGATATGTTATTAGTTGCAATCTGGCGATTTGTAATAAATGGAATAAACCGACCTTTATTACCAGGAACAGGCAAGAGGTACTATATATTACCTTTGTATCGGAAGATATAAGTGCAAGAATATGCGACTGGGAAGTGTTGGATGACCACAGTTTTCAACCTTGGAGAAAATACTTCAGACGTGATCCCTCGGCTAAACAGAAGACGTCTATCCCTTCTAGACCAGAATAGGAAGTAGCAACTGCGGAGGCTATTAGGGAAATTGTGTCTGAGCCGAATATCCTTTGGGCGACACGAAGGTCATTTTCATTCCTTATGCAGGAAAAGCTTACCACACGAAGGCGAAAGATTTTCGTCCTATTAGTCTGTCAACCCTTATGCTGAAGACTCTTGAGAGGTTGATAGAAACGATCCCTGGAGATCACCAGTCGAGGCATAAAAATTCATATAGTAAGGCCAAATCCACTGAAACGGGTACATTGAGGGTTCATCGCTCTCAAGAAATATACAATGGTAGCATTTCTTGACATTAAGGGTGCCATTAATAATGTAAAACCGATGTCGAACATGAAGGAGTTGGGGTTTCTAGGCATCAACTCTACCATAAGAAAGTTTATTGATAACTTACTTACTAAAAGATGCATTACGGCAGGCTTGAGATCTGTGAATCCAAAAAGATGGGCCAGAAGAGAAACACTTTAAGGAGGTGTACTGTAAGAAAAAGGTGTAAAAGTGGTCGAGTAAGCTGATAATTGCCTTTAAAGGAAAGTTTCCCAGCACTCTAAGAGATATAGTTCAGGAAGTTTTACGTGCAACAGCGAAGTGTGCTCCCGAAATTGGTCTAGGTTTAAATCAGCGCAAGACAGAAATAGTTCATTTCGGCAGAGATACAAGTTTCCTACTGTGGAACCTGTCTCCTTGGGAGGAGAGCATGTTCTATTCACAGAAAGGGCAAACTACCTGACATACAAATCCAACATTTTGGAAAGGGCAAGGAAGGCAACTCTAGCCCTTTATACCTGCAAAAGAGGCATTGACAAAAGTTGGGGGTTTAGGCCGCGCGTCATGCATTCGGTATATACTGCAGTCGTCAGACCTTTAATGCTATATGGTGTTGTGGTCTAGTTAACGGCACTTCAAAGGTTCACCTTCTGTTCATTAGTCAACCGGAACCAAAGAATGGCTTGTTTGTGCATCACCGTCGCAGCGTAGATGACACATGTGATGCACTGAACTTAATGCAAAATCTAATGTCTCTGGACATTGTGACTAGACAAATTGCTGCGACCACAGACGTGAGGCTAAGGGAGCATTGTATTTAGTCATGTGGCTATGTTATGTTTTAATAGATGTCCGATGTTCCAGTCAGTTTGGATTACACCCTATCTGAGCCTCTTTTGATAAAATGTACTGTACCACTATTCCTGATAGAATCGATTGGAACTACGATATCCATGGTAATAGAAGTTACATAGACTTTTATAGGGATGGTTCAAAACTAGACGACCAGGTGGGCTTTGGGGTGTACTCTAAAGATCTAGAACTGGTCATATTGAAAAGGTTGTCCGACCACTGCAGTGTGTATCAAGCGGATACCCTTGCAATTAAGAAATTGGTGGAATGACTAAAATATAATCCATTGTCATTGCTACGATTGACATAAATATCTTCTCACACAGCCGGGCAGATATTAAATCCCTGGAGATCGTATTTCAGAACACACAAACCTCCCTAGACTATCGAAGATCTCTCAACGAGATGGCTGAACAGTTTCAAATTCACCTGTTCTGGGTACGGGACCAAAGAAATATCCCAGGGAATTGTAAAGCGGACGAGATTACGAGACTAGGAACTACCTCACACATTCCAGGGAAACTGGAATCTCGAAGAGGTCTACCGCTTTGCTGTCACTGTCTAGAACAGATGTCTCAGATATTGTGTCCGTCATGACAGGTCACTGTTTAATCGAAAAACATGCTGACAGACTGAAGGTTGTCAGTAAAGACTTTTGCAGAAGATGTGAGGTCATCGATGAAGAAGAGTCTATAGAACACCTTCTATGTGTGTGTCCCGCACTGGCAGGAAGATGGAGTTCCACTTTAGGTTCTCATTTCTTTGCGAACCTGTCTGATATAGCGGATGTGAACGAACATTCGCAAGTTGTTAGGCTTTCTAAAGCGATCTGGATGGTTCAATGGTAGGAACTGGAAGGCATCTTCGTTCTTCTGTTCCTGTGGGCGAAAACGTCTGACTGCTATTTGAACCTAACATTCCCATCATTTGATCCCCATATTGACATGAATGTTTATATGTCTGTTTAGAGAAGTTTTGGGGGTAGATTGCCCACCTGGGAACTTTGACCAATTTTCAATTTCTTTTTCGTATTCTTCGCTCCAGTGCCTTTCATTTGATACCCATATTGACCCGTTCGGTCAACTTTTCATTTTGGGTTGTGTTTTTATTCCCTCCACCATACGATGGGGGTATACTAATTTCGTCATTCTGTTTTTAACTCCTCGAAATATTCGTCTCAGACCCCATAAGGTATATATATTCTTGATCGTCGTGACATTTTTTGTCGATCTAGCCATGTCCGTCCGTCTGTCTGTCGAAAGCACACTAACTTTCGAAGGATTAAAGGTAGCCGCTTGAAATTTTGCACAAATACTTCTTATTAGTGTAGGTCGGTTGGGATTATAAATGGGCAATTTCGGTCCATGTTTTGATATAGCTGCCCTATAAACCGGCGTGTTTCGTATTGATATCTAACAATTGTGCCAAGTATGGTTCAAATCGGTCCATAACCTGATATAGTTGCCATATAAACCGATCTTGGTTCTTGACTTCTTGCGCAATTCTTATCCGAGTGGAATGAAATTTTGCACGACGTGTTTTGTTATGACCTTCAACAACTGTGCCAAATAAAGTTCAAATCGGTTCATAACCTGATATAGCTGCCATATAAACCGATCTGTGATCTTGACTTATTGAGCCTCTAGAGGTCGCAATTATTATCCGATTTGCCTGAAATTTTGTACGACAGATCCTCTCATGACCATCAACATACATGTTTATTATGGTCTGAATCGGTCTATAGCCTAATACAGCTCCCATATAAATCTTTCTCTCTATCTTACTTCTTGAGCCCCAAGAGGGCGCAATTATTATTCGAATTGGCTGCGATTGTACACAGTGACTTATACTATGGTCTCCAACATTCAATTCAATTATGGTCTGAATCGGACTATAACTTGATATATTGTAGCTTCAATTATTATCAATTATTTTCTTTTATCCTTTGTTTGCCTAAAAGGAGATACCGGGCAAAGAACTCGACAAATGCTATCTATGGTGATGTAAGATTCGGCCCGGCCGAACTTAGCACGCTTTTACCTGTTTGGGTTACTTACTTTCTTTTTCAATACGTTCCATTTCGAGTTATTTTTGCTTTTTTTTATACCCTCCACCATAAGATGGGGGTATACTAATTTCGTCATTCTGATTGTAACTACTCGAAATATTCGTCTGAGACCCCATAAAGTATATATATTCTTGATCGTCGTGAAATTTTATGTCGATCTAGCCATGTTCGTCCGTCTGTCCGTCCGTCCGTCCGTCTGTCTGTCGAAAGCACGCTAGCTTCCGAAGGAGTAAAGCTAGCCGCTTGAAATTTTGCACAAATTCTTCTTATTAGTGCAGGTCGGTTGGTATTGTAAATGGGCCATATCGGTCCATGTTTTGATATAGCTGCCATATAAACCGATCTTGGGTCTTGACTTCTTGAGCCTCTAGAGTGTTCTTATCCGATTGGAATGAAATTTTGCACGACGGGTTTTGTTATGATATCCAACAACTGTACCAAGTATGGTTCAAATCGGTCCATAACCTTATATAGCTGCCATATAAACCGATCTGTGGTCTTGACTTCTTGAGCCTCTAGAGGGCGCAATTCCTATCCAATTTGAATGAAGTTTGGCACGTAGTATTTTGTTATGATATCCAACAACTGTGCCAAATATGGTTCAAATCGGTTCATAACCTGATATAGCTGTCATATTAACAGATCTGGGGACTTGACTTCTTGAGCTTCTAGAGGGCGCAATTCCTATCCGATTTGGCAGAAATTTCGCAAGACATTTTTTATTGTTACTTTTAACAACTGTGTCTAATAAAGTACAAGTCGGTTCATAACCTGATGTAGCTGCCATATAAGCCGATCTGGGATCTTGACTTCTTGAGCCTCTAGAGGTCGCAATTATTATCCGATTTGCCTGAAATTTTGTACGACGGATTCTTTCATGACCATCAACATACGTGTTTATTATGGTCTGAATCGGTCCATAGCCCGATACAGCTCCCATATAAATCGATCTCTGTATTTTACTTTTTAAGCTCACAAAGAGCGCAATTCTTATTCGAATTGGTTGCATTTTACACAGGTCTCCAGGTCTCGCTCTAATAGCATAGCAAATCTTTTCTTATATCATTTTTTTTGCCTAAGAAGAGATGCCGGGAAAAGAACTCGACAAATGCGATCCATGGTGGAGGGTATATAAGATTCGGCTCGGCCGAACTTAGCACGCTTTTACTTGTTTTTCTTTATAAAGATCACTTATGTAACTATTGCAGACATTTAAATGTTTTTTGCTATACTATACAATGGTCTAAAGCTGGACAATATCCTGCAAAGGAATCTCAATAAGATTTTAAGACCGATAAAAGAAAGCGCAAATATATTGCAACCATAGCTAAAAAAGTTAAAGCACTCGGCGGCAAAACTCGACTCGACTCGAAACTAAATTCAATTAATTTTTTTCCACCGAAGGATGGGGGTATATTAATTCTGTCATTCCGTTTGCAACACATCGAAATATCCATTTCCGACCTTATAAAGTATATATAAAGGGTGATTTTTTGGAGGTTAGGATTTTCATGCATTAGTATTTGACAGATCACGTGGGATTTCAGACATGGTGTCAAAGAGAAAGATGCTCAGTATGCTTTGACATTTCATCATGAATAGACTTACTAACGAGCAACGCTTGCAAATCATTGAATTTTATTACCAAAATCAGTGTTCGGTTCGAAATGTGTTCATTCACCGTTCAGCGATGAGGCTCATTTCTGGTTGAATGGCTACGTAAATAAGCAAAATTGCCGCATTTGGAGTGAAGAGCAACCAGAAGCCGTTCAAGAACTGCCCATGCATCCCGAAAAATGCACTGTTTGGTGTGGTTTGTACGCTGGTGGAATCATTGGACCGTATTTTTTCAAAGATGCTGTTGGACGCAACGTTACGGTGAATGAACACATTTCGAACCGAACACTGATTTTGGTAATAAAATTCAATGATTTGCAAGCGTTGCTCGTTAGTAAGTCTATTCATGATGAAATGTCAAAGCATACTGAGCATCTTTCTCTTTGACACCATGTCTGAAATCCCACGTGATCTGTCAAATACTAATGCATGAAAATCCTAACCTCAAAAAATCACCCTTTATTCTTGATCAGCGTAAAAATCTATGACGATCTAGACATGTCCGTCCGTCTGTCTGTTGAAATCACGCTACAGTCTTTAAAAATAGAGATATTGAGCTGAAATTTTGCGCAGGTTTTTGTTTTGTCCATAAGCAGGTTTAGTTCGAAGATGGGCTATATCGGACTATATCTTGATATAGCCCCCATATAGACCGATCCGCCGATTTAGGGTCTTAGGCCCATAAAAGCCACATTTATTATCCGATTTTGTAGAAATTTGAGGCATTGAGTTGTGTTAGGCCCCTCGACTTCCTTCGTTAAATTCGCCCTTATCGGTTCAGATTTGGATATATCTGCTAATAGACCGATCCTCCGGTTTAGGGTCTTAGGCCCACAAAAGCCACATTTATTATCCGATTTTGATGAAATTCGGGACAGTGAATTGTGTAAGGCCCATCGACATCCTTCGATAATTTGGCTCAGATCGGTCCAGATTTGGATAAAGCTGCCATATAAATCGATCCTCCGATTTATGATGTAAGGCCCATAAAAGCCACATTCATTATCCGATTTTGCTGAAATTTGGGCAGTGAGTTATGTTAGGCCCTTTGACATATTTCTTCAATTTGGTCCAGATCGGTTCAGATTTGGATATAGTTGCCATATAGACCGATTTCTTGATTTATGGTTTTGGACCCATAAAATGCTCATTCATTGTCCGATGTCGCCGAAATTTGGAACAGTGTGTTAAGTTAAGCCCCTTAACATACTTCTGCAATATCGCACAGATCGGTCCAGACTTGGATAAAGCTGCCATATAGACCGATATCTAGGTATTAGGTTTTGGGACCATAAAAGACGCATTTATTGTCCGATGTCGCTGAAATTTGAGAAAGTGAGTTTGGTTAGGCTCTTCGACGTCCGTCTTCAATTTTGCCATATAGACCGATCCTCCGGTCCAGATTTGAATATAGCTGCCATATAGACCGATCTCATGATTTAAGGTTTAGGGCCCATAAAAGAGGCATTTATTGTCCGATTTCGCCGAAATTTGGGACAGTGCTTTGTGTTAGGCTCTTCGACATGTTTATGCAACTTGGCCTAAATCGGTCCAGATTTGGATATAGCTGCCATATAGACCGTTATCTCCATTGGACCCATAAAAGGCGCATTTATAATCTAATTTCACTGAAATTTGACACAGTGACTTATGTTCGGCTTTTCGACATCCGTGTCGTATATAGTTCAAATCGGTATGAGGTATATGAGTATAGATATGAAATTTTCACCGAATTTTGATGAAAGGTGGTTTACATATATACCCGAGGTGGTGGGTATCCAAAGTTCGGCCCGGCCGAACTTAACGCCTTTTTACTTGTTTGACACTTTTCGATTTGCTTTTATACCCTCCACCATAGGATGGGGGGGTATACTAATTTCGTCATTCTGTTTGTAACTACTCGAAATATTCGTCTGAGACCCCATAAAGTATATATATTCTTGATCGTCGCGACATTTTTTGTCGATCTAGCTATGTCCGTCCGTCCGTTCGTCTGTCTGTCGAAAGCTCGCTAACTTCCGAAGGAGTAAAGCTAGCCGATTGAAATTTTGCACAAATACTTCTTATTAGTGTAGGTCGGTTGGTATTGTAAATGGGTCATATCGGTCCATGTTTTAATAAAGCTGCCATATAAACCGATCTTGGGTCTTGACTTCTTGAGCCTCTAGAGTGCGCAATTCATATCCGATTTGACTGAAATTTTGCACGTAGTATTTTGTTATGATATCCAACAACTGTGCCAAGTATGGTTCAAATCGGTTCATAACCTGATATAGCTGTCATATAAACCGATCTGGGATCTTGACTTCTTGAGCCTTTAGAGAAGGCAATTATTATCCGATTTGCCTGAAATTTTGTACGACGGATTCTCTCGTGACCATCCACATACGTGTTTAATATGGTCTGAATCAGTCTATAGCCCGATACAGCTCCCATATAAATCGATTTCTCTATTTTACCTCTTTAACCCCCAAATGACGCAATTCTTATTCGAATTGGCTGACATTTTACACATGTCTCCAATATATAATTTAATTGTGGTCCAAACCGGACCCTATCTTGATATCGCTCTAATAGCGGAGGCAATCTTTTCTTTTATCCTTTTTTACCTAAGAAGAGATGCCGGGTAAAAAAATCAACAAATGCGATCCATGGTGGAGGTATATAAGATTCGGCCCGGCCAAACTTAACACGCTTTTACTTGCTTTAACTTTTTTTCGACTTTTTGGAGTTTTTGCCTTTTTGGCTGTTTGACTTTTTACAACTTTTCGTCGACTATTCGACTTTTTTCAGCAGTTACAGTCGACTTCGACTTTTATACACGAAAAGTCGATTAATCGATTAGTCGAAAATTGGCTTTTAGATCCCCATTTTCGAGGAAATTTGCTGTAGAAAAATGTTAACAAATGTTTTTCAAAAGTTCCTAATTTCATTAGAATGTTGCCTTAAGACAAAATGTTTCTCAGGCCTGGCCCCCTCAAAAATTTTTTTTAAGAGGAAAGATTTCAATAACATCTTTTCAAACGACAACAATTTACTAAAGACAAATTTCAATTAAAATTTGGAAAGACAAATTTTAATGAAATTTTCTTTAAAGATCACCCTTTAAAAAGGGGTGTTGGCAAGTGAAAAAATTTAGCTCTGACTTTATGACCGAATGTCACCGCCAATGAGTCAGTTCCTGCACCCAGTAGCGACCACAATTTCAATAAAAAAACAAGTAAAAGCGTGCTAAGTTCGGCCGGGCCGAATCTTATATACCCTCCACCATGGATCGCATTTGTCGAGTTCTTTTCCGGGCATCTCTTCTTTGGGAAAAAAGGATATAAGAAATGATTTCCTCTGCTATTAGAGCGATATCAAGATATGGTCCGGTTTGGACCACAATTAAATTATATGTTGGAGGCCTGTGTAAAATGTCAGCCAATTCGAATAAGAATTGCGCCCTTTGGGAGCTCAAGAAGTAAAAAAGAGAGATCGATTTATATGGGAGCTGTATCGGGCTAAAGACCGATTCAGACCATAATAAACACGTATGTTGATGGTCATGAGAGAAACCGTCGTACAAAATTGTAGGCAAATCGGATAATAATTGCGACCTCTAGAGGCTCAAGAAGTCAAGATCCCAGATCGGTTTATATGACAGCTATATCAGGTTATGACCGATTTGAAACATACTTGGCACAGTTGTTGGATATCATAACAAAACACGTCGTGCCAAAATTCATTCAAATCGGATAAGAATTGCGCCCTCTAGAGGCTCAAGAAGTCAAGACCCAAGATCGGTTTATATGACAGCTATATCAGGTTATGGACCAATTTGAACCATTCTTGGCATAGTTGTTGGATATCATGACAAAACACGTCGTGCAAAATTTCATTCCAATCAGACAAGAATTGCACACTCTAGAAGCTCAAGAAGTCAAGACCCAAGATCGGTTTATATGGCAGCTATATCAAAACATGGACCGATATGGCCCATTTACAATACCATATGACCTACGCTAATAAGAAGTATTTGTGCAAAATTTCAAGCGGCTAGCTTTACTCCTTCGGAAGTAAGCGTGCTTTCGACAGACAGACGGACGGACGGACGGACATGGATAGATATATATACTTTATGGGGTCTCAGACGAATATTTCGAGTAGTTACAAACAGAATGACGAAATTAGTATACCCCCCATCCTATGGTGGAGGGTATAATAACAGCTGATAACTGACAGAAGAAAGAATGCAATTACAGAGTCACAAGCCGTTGAAAAAATTTGTCAACGCCGACTATATTACAACCCAATAGCTGCCATATAAACCGATCTGGGATCTTGACTTCTTGACTTCTTGAGCCTCTAGAGGTCGTAATTATTATCCGATTTGCCTGAAATTTTGTACTACGGATCCTCTCATGACCATCAACATACGTGTTTATTATGATCTGAATCTGTCTATAGCCCGATACAGCTCCCATGTAAATCGATCCCTCTATTTTACTTCTCGAGCCCCCAAAGGGCGCAATTCTTATTCGAATTGGCTGACATTTTACACAGATCTCCAACATATAATTTAATTGCTGTGCTAACCGCACCATATCTTGATATCGCTCTAACAACAGAGCAAATCTTTTCTTATATCCTTTTTTTGCCTAAGATGAGATGCCCGGATAAGAACTCGACAAATGCGATCCATGGTGGAGGGTATATAAGATTCGGCCCGGCCGAACTTAGCACGCTTTTATTTTTAAACAAGTAAAAGCGTGCTAAGTTCGGCCGGGCCGAATCTTATATACCCTCCACCATGGATCGCATTTGTCGAGTTCTTTTCCCGGCATCTCTTCTTAGGCAAAAAAGGATATAAGAAAAGAGTTGCTCTGCTATTAAAACGATATCAAGATATGGTCCGGTTTGGACCACAATTAAATTATATGTTGGAGAACTGTGTAAAATTTCAGCCAATTCGTATAAGAATTGCACCCATTGGGGCTCACGAAGTAAAATAGAGAGAACGATTTATATGGGATCTGTATCGGGCTATAGACCGATTCAGACCATAATAAACAACGTTTGTTGATGGTCATGAGAGGATCCATCGTACAAAATTTCAGGCATATCGGATAATAATTGCGACCTCTAGGGGTCAAGAAGTCAAGATCCCAGATCGGTTTATATGGCAGCTATATCAGGTTATGAACCGATTTGAACCTTATTTGACACAGTTGTTGAAAGTAAAAATAAAATACGTCATGCAAAATTTCAGCCAAATCGGATAGGAATTGCGCCCTCTAGAAGCTCAAGAAATCAAATCCCCAGATCTGTTTATATGACAGCTATATCAGGTTATAGACCGATTTCAACCATACTTGGCACAGTTGTTGGATATCATAACGAAATACTTCGTGCAAAAATTCATTCAAATCGGATAAGAATTATGCCCTCTAGAGGGTCAAGAAGTCAAGACCCAAGATCGGTTTATATGGTAGCTATATCAGGTTATGGACCGATTTGAACCATACTTGGCACAGTTGTTGGATATCATAACAAAACACGTCGTGCAAAATTTCATTCTGATCGGATAAGAATTGCGCACGCTAGAGGCTCAAGAAGTCAAGACCCAAGATCGGTTTATATGGCAGCTATATCAAAACATGGGCCGATATGGCCCATTTACAATACCAACCGACCTACACTAATAAGAAGTATTTGTGCAAAATTTCAAGCGGCTAGCTTTACTCCTTCGGAAGTTAGCGTGCTTTCGACTGACAGACGGACGGACGGACAGACGGACGGACATGGCTAGATCGACATAAAATGTCACGACGATCAAGAATATATATACTTTATGGGGTCTCAGACGAATATTTCGAGTAGTTACAAACAGAATGACGAAATTAGTATACCCCCCATCTTATGGTGGAGGGTATAATATAGGGTATCTTTACCAATTCCACAGTAAGAGAAGAATGTTGGCAAAAAGATAAATGTAATCCTTGCTACGTCCCTCTTGTGAAGTATTTACTAACCGTTTAGCTTACTGTTAACTTTTTACCATCTTAAAACGGCAGAAAATTATTGCCATTTTCTGTTCTGTTCAAAACAGAACAAAAATGGCAATTGAACTGCTGTTCTGTTTTGAACAGACTTTCTGTGGATGCGACAGACACTTTTTACTGTTTTTATTGACAAATTTCTCTGAGCGTAAACATTTTCAATTGAAGATGTTGTTAGGAGAAAAAAATTTTGATTGGGATTTTTTTCTTTGAAAATTTTTTAAATTTTTCGATACAAATCTGGCAATCGTGAATATCAATCTATTAATATGGATATATATTCTTATATGTCCTTTATTTACAATTGGAGTATATTAAGTATGTTACTATAAAATATGACCAACAATAAAATGTTTAGATTGAACATAGGGCATCAACAAGCTCTTTCCGTTTAGCTCTATCGTTGGCCTTGGCTTGATTGATTTGTACAGCGGATCCTTGTATTTTTCGGACGCTGTCCTTGCGGGTTCCGGTCCAGGACATATCGACAGGGGAAGTGTTTGTTCTTATTTGAATTTCTTCGTTTGAAATACGCTTTGGCCAGAAACTACGAGGTATTTGTCGTAGGTAGCAATTTATAAAAACTTGGTAGTCGCTTGTGTCACGCTCCAAGTTGTACATCCGCATAATAAAATAGATTTTACACTACTTTTGAAGATTCCGAAAATTATCTACATTTTCAATGAAATCCGCATCAATTTGGTCTGAGCTATGGTTATTTTCAGGCCTACTTTCGCCGCGTTCTCCTTCAAGCATTCCAATTTGGCTTTTATGTGCTCAAAGCAATGCGCAAAGAGGCATATATTTATTATCGGCGTAGTCGATGTCTCCAAGCAAGACGTTTAGGCACCAGCGAATGCCATAGGGCATTCGTTGACATTCAAACGTCCATTCAAAACGTGGACATTAAAAAAAAGTAACAACATTTCTTTTTATAGCCGAGGAATGAAAAATATTAAAATTGGAAAAAATCTGTTCAGATTTAGATAAAGCTCTCATAAATAAATTTCAAATCGGTCTGTCTTGCCTCTGCCAATTGAAAATAAATGCAATATTTATAATGCCTTGGCACAACTATTAGTCAGACTAATTAATGAGAGAAAGAGTCGGATAAACCAGAGGGATGCACAGTTCGTCCCCGCCTTTAAGAAAGGGCGGTGTTTCCGACTCGAATCCAGACAGCGACGGTGTCAATGAAACAGTCATCGCAGCCCAATCGAGAGATGAGAGCATCGGGATGACGTCAGAAATGAGTGATGGCTTTGCTAAGATCACAAGCAGACAGAGAAAGCGATCCGGGCACGACGAAGGAGACAGAGGAGTATGTACCGACAGCGCAATCGGGCGAAATTGTAGGATGCTGGAAAGGATAGAACTGACATTCTAAGCACTTCTACGGAAGCTGGAAGAAGAATCATATCTCCCGAAGAGCATAACACTGCTAAAATGCTGAAGAAGAAAAAGAGCTCCGGAACAGGAACCAAAAGGGTGCCACAGCCATCACGGAAGTGGAAGATGACCGCTGTGAATGGTAAGGTGCCGCCCTCTTACGCCAGAGTATGCAGTCATCAATATCGGCTGTGCATCCGGTAGGATTCCACCAGATAATCGGTCCCAAGTGGAGGATCTGGTTAACGATCGAATTTCTGAACATGTGTGGTACGCTGTAAAGGGTCCACCCATACAACTAATGAACTGCGAATATAGAGGAGACATCTTTACAATGCGTTTTGCTTCGGCGAAATGTGCTGATACCTTCAAACAGCTCGTCAGACGTATCCAAGCTCCGTGGGAAGGCGCAATGCTCGACCTGGTGAGAAAGATGGACATTCCCCAGCGTACAACGTCGACGGTCTTCATCAAGGGGCGTGGCAGTTAATTTTCCACGGAACACATATTGGGAATCTTGAGCAAGCAAAACCAAGGTTTGGTCGCCGAGAAGTGGTCGGCTTCCACAGGGAGGAGAAGGAGGCAGGAACTCTCTTTGTGGTTGGCATTGGTGAAGCCTCCTTGACGAGTTAGGCTAAGATTAAAGGTATGGCACACTATGGGAGCACGGCTGTCTTTTTCATGATTGGGAAGACTAGAGTACGCAGAAATCCTCGTATTGAGACATCAGGCCGTGCAGTGGCAGGTGTCTCAATACCGCCCAACGAACAGGCGGTTCGTTGGGCTAGACAATCACAATCTCTCTCAATATTGGAAAGACTAGGATAAGCACCGATTTAAAGATTCGGAAGGCTAGGATAGGTGAAGATCTTAATATAGAAAAATTAGGCAGCGCAATGACTGGAATCTCAATGCAGCCCAACGAACAGGAAGCCGATGATGGTAACATTACCTACTCCCAAGAAGCACATTTACTTAATATTTGGAAGACTAAGATAGACAAAGATCCTAGAATTGAAACATCAAATGGATGACCTAACGAAGAGGGACCCGACGTGGAACCATTACAGACTTTATAAAGATTCGGAAGACTAGGATAGGCAAAGAACCTAATACGATGTTGTTGTTGGTGTAGCCACATTTGCATGTGAAGGTGGCGATCCTCGTCAAGTTCTTGCAAGTGAGAAAGTTGCTTCGGTGCAAATTGAAGCTCAATGTTCCAGCCCTTGTGGTGTTCACAGCTTTCCCGTGTCGGGATCATGACATGATGACATCAGGCAGTGTTGAACAGGAAAGTCAATGCAGTCTAAAGAACAGGGAGCAGATGATGAAGAGGACTACTGTAGGACTAATGATTGAGGTAATCCAGATAAATCTCCACCCAGAGCGAGAAAGCTACACACGCTCTGATGGAGAAACTCAGCAAGGGCAGGATTCATATTGCTTTAGCACAGGAGTCATGGACGACCCGGAACAAAGTCTCTGGACTAATCCATATCAACTACCAATTATTCTATGCTATCACTGGTACTCGGCCGAGGACCTGCGTTATTTGTCATAGAAATTTGAATTATATATTTTCCCCAGAGTTGTTAACGTCGGATGCAACAGTGGTGAGACAGGGAGACGGTGGAGCATAACTGGCATCACTTTATCTGCCTTTCGACTCTCCGACACCGCCACCAACGTCGGAGCTGCAACGGCTGGTGAGCAAAGCAAAACAGACAGGAAACGGGGGTACTAATAGGGTGCGATGCTAACTCTCACCACATTTCGTGGGGTAGCACCAACACTAATAAGCGGGGCCAAGCCCTGGCATAGTTCTTGAATACTAACGACCTAATAACACTTACTAGTGGTAATACCGCTACCGGTTCAGGATTGGAGGGTCTCCATGGAACACTCTTTCTCTGACCATCGCTACATTAGGTTTAGAATAGCACGGCCGGAATAAGTTGAAATCCAACTGAACAAAATTCGGAAGGCCACTCAGAGGAAGACTTGGGCAAGATAATTTAGATTGTCCAAGCAAAGAAGATATTGACAACAAGTAAAAGCGTGCTAAGTTCGGCCGCGCCGAATCTTATATACCCTACACCGTGGATCGCATATGTCGAGTTCTTTTCCCGGCATCTCTTCTTAGGCAAAAAAAGGATATAAGAAAAGATTTGCTCTGCTATTAGAGCGATATCAAGATATGGTCCGGTTTGGACCACAATTAAATTATATGTTGGACACCTGTGTAAAATGTCAGATAATTCGAATAAGAATTGCTCCCTTTGTGGGCTCAAGAAGTAAAATAGAGAGATCGATTTATATCGGAGCTATATCAGGCTATAAACCGATTCAGACCATAATAAACATGTATGTTAATGGTCATGAGAGAATCCGTCGTACAAAATTTCAGGCATATCGGATAATAATTGCGACCTCTAGAGGCTCAAGAAGTCAAGATCCCAGATCGGTTTATATGGCAGCTATATCAGGTTATGAACCGATTTGAACCATATTTGGCACAGTTGTTGGATATCATAACAAAATACTACGTGCCAAAATTCATTCAAATTGGATAAGAATTGCGCCCTCTAGAGGCTCAAGAAGTCAAGACCCAAGATCGGTTTATATGACAGCTATATAAGGTTATGGATCGATTTGAACCATACTTGGCACAGTTGTTGGATATCGTAACAAAACACGTCGTGCAAAATTTCATTCCAATCGGATAAGAATTGCGCCCTCTGGAGGCTCAAGAAGTCAAGAACCAAGATCGGTTTATATGACAGCTATATAAGGTTATGGACCGATTTGAACCATACTTGGCACAGTTGTTGCATATCGTAACAAAAAACGTCGTGCAAAATTTCATTCCAATCGGATAAGAATTGCGCCCTCTAGAGGCTCAAGAAGTCAAGACCCAAGATCGGTTTATATGACAGCTATATAAGGTTATTAACCGATTTGAACCATACTTGGCACAGTTGTTGCATATTGTAACAAAACACGTCGTGCAAAATTTCATTCCAATCGGATAAGAATTGCGCCCTCTAGAGGCTCAAGAAGTCAAGACCCAAGATCGGTTTATATGACAGCTATATAAGGTTATGGACCGATTTGAACCATACTTGGCACAGTTGTTGCATATCGTAACAAAAAACGTCGTGCCAAATTTCATTCCAATCGGATAAGAATTGCGCACTCTAGAGGCTCAAGAAGTCAAGACCCAAGATCGGTTTATATGGCAGCTATATCAGGTTATGGACCGATTTAAACCATACTTATCACAGTTGTTGGATATCGTAACAGAACACGTCGTGCAAAATTTCATCCCAATCGGATAAGAATTGCGCCCTCCAGAGGCTCAAGAAATCAAGACCCAAGATCGGTTTATATGGCAGCTATATCAGGTTATGGACCGATTTGAACCATACTTAGCACAGTTGTTGGGTATCATAACAAAACACGTCGTGCAAAATTTCATTCCAATCGGATAAGAATTGCGCACTCTAGAGGCTCAAGAAGTCAAAACCCAAGATCGGTTTATATGGCAGCTATATCAAAACGTGGACCAATATGGCCCATTTACAATACCAACCGACCTACACGAATAAGAAGTATTTGTGTAAAATTTCAAGCGGCTAGCTTCACTCCTTCGGAAGTTAGCGTGCTTTCGACAGATAGACGGACGGACCTGGTTAGATCGACATAAAATGTCGGGACGATCTAGAATATATATACTTTATGTATGTCTTTATGAAATTTTGCAAATACAAACCAATCTGGGATCTTGACTCCTTGAGGTCGCAATTATTATCCGATTTGCCTGAAATTTTGTGCCATCTCATGACCATCAACATACGTGTTTAATATGGTCTGAATCTGTCTATAGCCCGATACAGCTCCCATATAAATCGATCTCTCTATTTTACATCTTGAGCCCCCAAAGGGCGCAATTCTTATTCGAATTGGCTGACATTTTACACAGGTCTCCAACATATAATTTAATTGTGGTCCAAACCGGACCATGTCTTGATATCGCTCTAATAACAGAGCAAATCTTTTCTTATATCATTTTATACCCTCCATCATAAGATGGGGGGTATACTAATTTCGTCATTCTGTTTGTAACTACTCGAAATATTCGTCTGAGACCCCATAAAGTATATATATTCTTGATCGTCGTGCAATTTTATGTCGATCTAGCCATGTCCGTCCGTCTGTCCGTCCGTCCGTCCGTCCGTCCGTCCGTCTGTCCGTCCGTCCGTCCGTCCGTCCGTCCGTCCGTCCGTCCGTCCGTCCGTCTGTCTGTCGAAAGCACGCTAACTTCCGAAGGAGTAAAGCTAGCCGCTTGAAATTTTGCACAAATACTTCTTATTAGTGTAGGTCGGTTGGTATTGTAAATGGGCCATATCGGTCCATGTTTTGATATAGCTGCCATATAAACCGATCTTAGGTCTTGAATTCTTGAGCCTCTAGCGCGCGCAATTCATATCCGATTGGGATGAAATTTAGCACGACGTGTTTCGATATTATATCCAACAACTGTGCCAAGTATGGTTCAAATCGGTCTATAACCTGATATACCTGCCATATAAACCGATCTGGGGTCTTGACTTCTTGAGCCTCTAGCGTGCGCAATTCTAATCCGATCAGAATGAAATTTTGCACGACGTGTTTTGTTACGATATCCAACAACTGTGCCAAGTATGGTTCAAATCGGTCCATAACCTGATATAGCTGCCATATAAACCGATCTTGGGTCTTGACTTCTTGAGCCTCTAGAGGTCGCAATTCTTATCCGATTGAAATGAAATTTTGTACGACGTGTTTTGTTATTATATCCAATAACTGTGCCAAGTATGGTTCAAATCGGTATATAACCTGATATAGCTGCCATATAAACCGATCTTGGGTCTTGACTTCTTGAGCCTCTAGAGGGCGCAATTCATCTCCGATTGGAATGGAATTTCGCACGACGAGTTTTGTTATGATACCCAACAACTGTGCCAAGTATGGTTCAAATCGGTTCATAACCTGATATAGCTGCCATATAAACCGATCTTGGGTCTTGACTTCTTGAGCCTCTAGAGGGCACAATTCTTATCCGATTTGAATGAGTTTTTGCACGAAGTATTTCGTCATGATATCCAACAACTATGCCAAGTATGGTTCAAATCGGTTCATAACCTGATATAGCTGTCATATAAACAGATCTGGGGATTTGACTTCTTGAGCTTCTAGAGGGCGCAATTCCTATCCGATTTGGCTGAAATTTTGCATGACGTATTTCATTTTTACTTTCAACAACTGTTTTAAATAAGTTTCAAATCGGTTCATAACCTGATATAGCTGTCATATAAACCGATCTGGGATCTTGACTTCTTGACCCCTAGAGGTCGCAATTATTATCCGATATGCCTGAAATTTTGTACGACGGATCCTCTCATGACCATCAACAACTGTGTTTATTATGTTTTGAAACGGTCTATAGCCCGATACAGATACCATATAAATCTTTCTCTCTATTTTACTTCGTGAGCCCCAATGGGCGCAATTCTTATACGAATTGGCTAAAAATTTTCACAGGTCTCCAACATATAATTTAATTGTGGTCCGAACTGGACCATATCTTGATATCGTTTTAATAGCAGAGCAACTCTTTTCTTATATCCTTTTTAGCCTAAGAAGAGATGCCGGGAAAACAACTCGACAAATGCGATCCATGGTGGAGGGTATATAAGATTCGGCCCGGCCGAACTTAGCACGCTTTTACTTGTTTTTTGCCTAAGAAGAGATGCCGGGAAAAGAACTCGACAAATGCGATCCTTGGTGGAGGGTATATTAGATTCGGCCCAGCCGAACTTAGCACGATTTAACTTGTTGTTATTTGATTTCGCCCGTAGCAGAGCATTTCGTAGATGTTTCCGGTGTTTTATTTCCTCTATGGCTTCGTTGCTTATCCATGGTCTAGCAGTACCTATGATGAGGTGGCCGTCTCCGTACATGCTGTTGTGAAGTCGATCCATGTCTGGGTGATATTTTGTAGCTTCTTTGTTAATGCTGCCTTGTATTCGCGCGCGGTTTTGGAGATGTTTATGTGAAAGAGGCTGAACTTTGTGTTTTTTGTTTGAGCACTTTTCACGACGGCTGGACGTAGACGTAGAGTGGCCACTAATAGCATATGGTCACTATCGATGTCGGCTTCTCGTCTATTTCTACATCCATCAGCGAACGCCGAAAGAGTTTGGTGATAAGTACATGCTCTGCGGTACCCGTCATATCTGATGAGCTTCTCCTTATCCCCTACCTGGAGAGGTAGGGGATAGGGAAAAGGAATAAGTTTCCATGATACTTCTTCGATGGGAGAAGTATCATGGAACCTCCCGTACGGATCGGATTAAGATGGAGACGAAAATTAATGTGTTCACACTTTTGCACTTCTCTATACCGAATAAACGTGCGGAGACTCTCCAGTGCTATAGAGTCATGTATTGGAAATGAATCTACCCAGCAGTCCAAACGTCTATCATGACATTGTCTTCAAGTTTTCTCTGATACAATTTGAATTTTGTCACGAATTCTGTTATACAATTCGATTGTCGACGAATTCCCTAACCCTGTCTACGAACAAGGCAGCACAATTTTTTTATTGGGAAATTTAAAATTTTATTTATATTTTTCCTCGAAAATCAGACGCTCTGTAAAGGACATCGTAACAGACCCATCACTTGAATTATCATGAGACATGATGATATGTTCGTTCATAACGACGCTTAAAATGTGATGCATGATTTCGCGACAACTATTGTATATAAAAATGTCATTAACGATTTGTATGGACTGTCGGCTAAATGTCTTTAACGATTTAGCATGGTCATGCACCCTTCCTTTAAGACGTCTTGACGACGCAGCCTGCAGGGTATGTTTGCATGCAAATGTAAGAAACAAATGGCAGAGTGAAAAAGAGAGAGAGAAACGACAAACATTGGTATTCAATGCCCTAGCACTGGACCTTAACAAACAGAGTCATTCCGAAGATATGAAAGTTAATAATAGTTATTTCCACACTCAGATCTTGGCCGGAGCAGCAGCTAAAAGTGGCGGCTACATTCATGTTGGAGACAAAGGAAATGAGAAGAGCAGTGTCAGCTAAACATCGGAAATAAATAGCAATACAGATTTTTATGATACCGCATTGGTGATTGTCGATCGATCGATTAAATTAGGACTGGAATGGCTTACTTTGTTCGAGCTTTATGCTAAATGGATGCATAAATTTTATATTTATCTTTTATCGAACACATGACACAGTGCTGACTTCAGTACAGCGCGCGAAGCAAGGATTCAAGAGCACTGCATTGTCTCAGAGTCATGGGGAAGGCTTATACAGTTTTTATTGCTGACTTGGCGATGTGTTCCTCATGTGTACATAAATGAAAACAAACACACATTACAGCAAGAAGAGCGGCAGCCCAAGGCATGTATTGGCCATGGCCAACTAGCCGGACGACGAGCATAATTAATGCACATCTGGATTTTCACACTTTCGGCAAATTGAAGCAAAGCTGCCGTGCCAGACAGCTACACAGTCCGCATCCGCGTAGGTTTGCTTGCGCCACACAGTCGTATAATTGTGGCATAATTTAATATTTGACACATTCGATAATACTTTTGCCAGGCTTGGGCAGTGATTGCAACAAGCTCGCTGAAGTCCACTCTTAGTCCTAGAGCTAGACTTTGTGCTAGCAATTTTAACACGAGGTCTGCCTTCACATAAATTGTATTCTCTGTTTTCTTAAAGCACAACCAAAGTAAACAGTTTTTTTTTAGCAAGACTGCCGTCACAGCAAGACAAATTATTGGAATAAAACTTTCCTTCGTGTCTGTAATAGAACGCACAAACTGGATTAGGCATGGTAATATACATATAGCTGAATTTCGGGTCCTATCCTAGTTCACAAAGAGAAATATCAACACTCTTTCAAAATAAGTGTTAAATATTTTCTTTATGGGCAATTACATAGCAACGGGGGTTACATTGTTACTGAAATATAATTGCGAATGCGATATATTTCCGGAAAATGTATATTTGAAAGTTTTACTTTTAATGTGATCTTAATGCAATCGCATATCCTTCACGCACCATCAATTCGTATCATTGATATTGCCTTGATAGGTAGCGCCGTGGGCATAAAACAAGCGTAACAGGCTTTACCGTTACAATGTATTGATGGTGAACACCCTTTAATAATTTCTCATATTAAGCATCACACAATTTTATAGCCTTTGAAAACAAGTAAAAAGGCGTTAAGTTCGTCCGGGTCGAACTTTGGATACCCACCACCTTGGATATATATGTAAACCACCTTTCATCAAAATGCGGTGAAAATTGCATACCTCATGTCCCATAGCAGTTATATAGAAATATATTCCGATTTGGACCAAATACTAATAAGTACAAGCCATTCTTCAATAGTGTATAACAAAATATTGGTATATTTATTCGCTGTATCTAAAAATAAACCGATCTGAACCATATACAACATGGACGTCATATATAAGACACTGTGTCACATTTCGGTTAAATCGGATTATAAATGCGCCTTTTTTGCGGCCTTTTATGGGCCCAAAACATTAAATCGAGAGAATGGTCTATATGGCAACTATATGCAAATCTGGACTGATCTGAGGCAAATTGACGAAGGATGTCGAAGGGCCTAACACAACTCACTGTCCCAAGTTTCGACGACATCGGACAGTAAATGCGCCTTTTATGCGCCCAAAACCTTAAATCGAGGTTGAGATCGGCCAATATGGCAGCTATATCCAAATCTGATCTGATCTGTGCCAAATTAAAGAAAGATTTTGAAAGGCCTAACACAACTCATTGTCCCAAATGTCAGCAAAATCGGATAATAAATGTGGCTTTTATGGGCCTAAGACCCTAAATTGGAGGATCGGTCTATATGGCAGCTATGACCAAATCTGCACCGATCCAAGCCAAATTGACGAAGGATGTTCAAGGGCTTAACACAACTCACTATCCCAAATTTTAGCAAAGTCGGATAATAAATGTGGCTTTTATTGGCCTAAGACCCTAAATCGGAAGATCGGTCTATACGGCAGCTATAACCAAATTCGGACCGATCCGAGCCAAATTGACGAAGGATGTTGAAGGGCTTAACACAACTCACTATCCCAAATTTCAGCAAAATCGGATAATACATGTGGCTTTTATGGGACTAAGACCCAAAATCGGAGGATCAGTCTATATGGGTGCTATATCAAGAAATAGTCCGATATAGCCCATCTTCGAACTTAACCTGCTTATAGACAAAAAAAAGAATCTGTGGTAAGTTTCAGCTCAATATCTCTATATTTAAAGACTGTAGAGTGATTTTAACACACAGACGGACGGACATGTCTAGATCGTCTTAGATTTTTACGCTGATCAAGAGTATATATACTTTATATGGTCGGAAATAGATATTTCGATGTGTTGCAAACGGAATGGCAAAATAAATATATACCCCCATCCTTCGGTGGTGGGTATAAAAATAATGCTGTAAGGCTGGTACTATGTTCGTTTTTCGCAAACATTGGCACGCGATTTATTTATTTTTATACCCTCCCCCATAAGATGGGGGGTATACTAATTTCGTCATTCTGTTTGTAACTACTAGAAATATTCGTCTGAGGCCCCATAAAGTATATATATTCTTAATCGTCGCGACATTTTATGTCGATCTAGCCATGCCCGTCCGTCCGTCTGTCTGTCGAAAGCACGCTAACTTCCGAAGGAGTAAAGCTAGCCGCTTGAAGTTTTGCATTAATACTTTTTATTAGTGTAGGTCGGTTGGTATTGTAAATGGGTCATATCGGTCCATGTTTTGATATAGCTGCCATATAAACCGATCTTGGGTCTTGACTTCTGGAGCCTCTAGAGTGCGCAATTCTTATCCGATTGGAATGAAATTCTGCACGACGTGGTTTGTTATGATATCCAACAACTGTGCCAAGTATGGTTCAAATCGGTCCATAACCTGATATAGCTGCCATATAAACCGATCTTGGGTCTTGATTTCTTGAGCCTCTAGAGTGCGCAATTCTTATCCGATTAGAATGAAATTTTGCACGACGTGTTTTGTTATGATATCCAACAACTGTGCTAAGTATGGTTCAAATCGTCCATAACCTGATATAGCTGCCACATAAACCGATTTTGGGTCTTGACTTCTTAAGCCTCTAGAGTACGCGATTCTTATCCGATTGGAATAAAATTTTGTTATGATATCCAACAACTGTGCCAAGTATGGATCAAATCGGTCCATAACCTGATATAGCTGCCATATAAACCGATCTTGGAACTTGACTTCTTAGGCCTCTAGAGAGCGCAATTCATATCCGATTAGAATGAAATTTTGCACGACGTGTTTTGTTATAATATGCAACAACTGTGCCAAGTATGGTCCAAATCGGTTCATAACTTGATATAGCTCCCATATTAACCGATCTTGGGTCTTGACTTCTTGAGCCTCTAGGGTGCGCAATTCTTATCCGATTGGAATGAAATTTTGCACGACGTGTTTTGTTATAATATCCAATAACTGTGCCAAGTATGGATCAAATCGGTTCATAACCTGATATAGCTGTCATATAAACCGATCTTGACTTCTTGGGCCTCTAGAGTGCGCAATTCATATCCGATTAAAATGAAATTTTTCACGACGTGTTTTGTTATGATATACAACAACTGTGCCAAGTGTGGTTCAAATCGGTTTATAACCTGATATAGCTGTCATATAAATAGATCTGGGGACTTGGCTTCTTGAGCTTCTAGAGGGCGCAATTCCTATCCGATTTGGTTGAAAATTTTCATGAAGTATTTTATTCTTACTTTCAACAACTGTGTCAAAAGAGGTTCAAATCGGTTTATAACCTGATAAATAGGGTTGCCTAAAAAGTAATTGCGGATTTTTTAAAAGAAAGTAAATGCATTTTTAATAAAACTTAGAATGAACTTTCCTTTTGAATGTCATTTTGTTCGATTACCTTTTGCCATCTTCCTGGCAAATTTAGTATTCCACGCTCATAGAACTTCTGGCCTTTATCTGCAAAAAACTGAACCAAGAACCAATTTTATAGCCTCATCATTGCCGAAAGTTTTACCATTTAAGGAGTTCTGCAAAGATCGAAATAAATGGTAGTCTGATGGTGCAAGGTCAGGGCTATATGGTGGATGCATCAAAAGTTCCCAGCCAAGCTCACTCAGTTTTTGGCGAGTGACCAAAGATGTGTGCGGTCTAGCGTTGACCTGGTGGAATATGACACCTTTACGATTGACCAATTCTGGTCGCTTCTCCTTGATGGCTGTATTCAATTTGTCCAATTGTTGACAGTAAACATCCGAATTAATCGTTTGGTTCCTTGGAAGCAGCTCAAACTATACCACACCCTTCCAATCCCACCAAACAGACAGCATAACCTTCTTTTGGTGGATATCAGCCTTTGAAGTGGTTTGAGCTGGTTCACCATGCTTGGACCATGATCGTTTTCGACTAACGTTGTTGTAAACAATCCATTTTTCATCTCCAGTTATGATTCGTTTTAAAAACGGATCGAATTCATTGCGTTTAAGGTGCATATCACAAGCGTTGATTCGGGTTGTTAAATGAATTTCTTTCAATACATGTGGTACCCATATTAAAATTGACGACAAACAAACAAATGTAAACAAAATTTCGCGCACTTTTTTTCTAAAGCAAGCTAAAAACAAGTAAAAGCGTGCTAAGTTCGGCCGGGCCGAATCTTATATACCCTCCACCATGGATCGCATTTGTCGAGTTCTTTTCCGGGCATCTCTTCTTTGGGAAAAAAGGATATAAGAAATGATTTCCTCTGCTATTAGAGCGATATCAAGATATGGTCCGGTTTGGACCACAATTAAATTATATGTTGGAGGCCTGTGTAAAATGTCAGCCAATTCGAATAAGAATTGCGCCCTTTGGGAGCTCAAGAAGTAAAAAAGAGAGATCGATTTATATGGGAGCTGTATCGGGCTAAAGACCGATTCAGACCATAATAAACACGTATGTTGATGGTCATGAGAGAAACCGTCGTACAAAATTTCAGGCAAATCGGATAATAATTGCGACCTCTAGAGGCTCAAGAAGTCAAGATCCCAGATCGGTTTATATGACAGCTATATCAGGTTATGACCGATTTGAAACATACTTGGCACAGTTGTTGGATATCATAACAAAACACGTCGTACCAAAATTCATTCAAATCGGATAAGAATTGCGCCCTCTAGAGGCTCAAGAAGTCAAGACCCAAGATCGGTTTATATGACAGCTATATCAGGTTATGGACAAATTGAACCATTCTTGGCGTAGTTGTTGGATATCATGACAAAACAAGTCGTGCGAAATTTCATTCCAATCGGATCAGAATTGCGCACTCTAGAGGCTCTAGAAGTCAAGACCCAAGATCGGTTTATATGGCAGCTATATCAGGTTATGGACCGATTTGAACCATACTTAGCACAGTTGTTGGATATTATAACAAAACACGTCGTGCAAAATTTCATTCCAATCAGACAAGAATTGCACACTCTAGAAGCTCAGGAAGTCAAGACCCAAGATCGGTTTATATGGCAGCTATATCAAAACATGGACCGATATGGCCCATTTACAATACCATCTGACCTACGCTAATAAGAAGTATTTGTGCAAAATTTCAAGCGGCTAGCTTCACTCCTTCGGAAGTAAGCGTGCTTTCGACAGACAGACGGACGGACGGACATGGATAGATATATATACTTTATGGGGTCTCAGACGAATATTTCGAGTAGTTACAAACAGAATGACGAAATTAGTATACCCCCCATCCTATGGTGGAGGGTATAATAACAGCTGATAACTGACAGAAGAAAGAATGCAATTACAGAGTCACAAGCCGTTGAAAAAATTTGTCAACGCCGACTATATTACAACCCAATAGCTGCCATATAAACCGATCTGGGATCTTGACTTCTTGAGCCTCTAGAGGTCGTAATTATTATCCGATTTGCCTGAAATTTTGTACTACGGATCCTCTCATGACCATCAACATACGTGTTTATTATGATCTGAATCTGTCTATAGCCCGATACAGCTCCCATGTAAATCGATCCCTCTATTTTACTTCTCGAGCCCCCAAAGGGCGCAATTCTTATTCGAATTGGCTGACATTTTACACAGATCTCCAACATATAATTTAATTGCTGTGCTAACCGCACCATATCTTGATATCGCTCTAACAACAGAGCAAATCTTTTCTTATATCCTTTTTATACCCTCCATCATAAGATGGGGGGTATACTAATTTCGTCATTCTGTTTGTAACTACTCGAAATATTCGTCTGAGACCCCATAAAGTATATATATTCTTGATCGTCGTGCAATTTTATGTCGATCTAGCCATGTCCGTCCGTCTGTCCGTCCGTCCGTCCGTCCGTCTGTCCGTCCGTCCGTCCGTCCGTCCGTCCGTCCGTCCGTCCGTCCGTCCGTCCGTCTGTCTGTCGAAAGCACGCTAACTTCCGAAGGAGTAAAGCTAGCCGCTTGAAATTTTGCACAAATACTTCTTATTAGTGTAGGTCGGTTGGTATTGTAAATGGGCCATATCGGTCCATGTTTTGATATAGCTGCCATATAAACCGATCTTGGGTCTTGAATTCTTGAGCCTCTAGCGCGCGCAATTCATATCCGATTGGGATGAAATTTAGCACGACGTGTTTCGATATTATATCCAACAACTGTGCCAAGTATGGTTCAAATCGGTCTATAACCTGATATACCTGCCATATAAACCGATCTGGGGTCTTGACTTCTTGAGCCTCTAGCGTGCGCAATTCTAATCCGATCAGAATGAAATTTTGCACGACGTGTTTTGTTACGATATCCAACAACTGTGCCAAGTATGGTTCAAATCGGTCCATAACCTGATATAGCTGCCATATAAACCGATCTTGGGTCTTGACTTCTTAAGCCTCTAGAGGTCGCAATTCTTATCCGATTGAAATGAAATTTTGTACGACGTGTTTTGTTATTATATCCAATAACTGTGCCAAGTATGGTTCAAATCGGTATATAACCTGATATAGCTGCCATATAAACCGATCTTGGGTCTTGACTTCTTGAGCCTCTAGAGGGCGCAATTCATCTCCGATTGGAATGGAATTTCGCACGACGAGTTTTGTTATGATACCCAACAACTGTGCCAAGTATGGTTTAAATCGGTTCATAACCTGATATAGCTGCCATATAAACCGATCTTGGGTCTTGACTTCTTGAGCCTCTAGAGGGCACAATTCTTATCCGATTTGAATGAGTTTTTGCACGAAGTATTTCGTCATGATATCCAACAACTATGCCAAGTATGGTTCAAATCGGTTCATAACCTGATATAGCTGTCATATAAACAGATCTGGGGATTTGACTTCTTGAGCTTCTAGAGGGCGCAATTCCTATCCGATTTGGCTGAAATTTTGCATGACGTATTTCATTTTTACTTTCAACAACTGTTTTAAATAAGTTTCAAATCGGTTCATAACCTGATATAGCTGTCATATAAACCGATCTGGGATCTTGACTTCTTGACCCCTAGAGGTCGCAATTATTATCCGATATGCCTGAAATTTTGTACGACGGATCCTCTCATGACCATCAACAACTGTGTTTATTATGTTTTGAAACGGTCTATAGCCCGATACAGATACCATATAAATCTTTCTCTCTATTTTACTTCGTGAGCCCCAATGGGCGCAATTCTTATACGAATTGGCTAAAAATTTTCACAGGTCTCCAACATATAATTTAATTGTGGTCCGAACTGGACCATATCTTGATATCGTTTTAATAGCAGAGCAACTCTTTTCTTATATCCTTTTTAGCCTAAGAAGAGATGCCGGGAAAACAACTCGACAAATGCGATCCATGGTGGAGGGTATATAAGATTCGGCCCGGCCGAACTTAGCACGCTTTTACTTGTTTTGCCTAAGATGAGATGCCCGGATAAGAACTCGACAAATGCGATCCATGGTGGAGGGTATATAAGATTCGGCCCAGCCGAACTTAGCACGCTTTTATTTTTAAACAAGTAAAAGCGTGCTAAGTTCGGCCGGTCCGAATCTTATATACCCTCCACCATGGATCGCATTTGTCGAGATCTTTTCCCGGCATCTCTTCTTAGGCAAAAAAGGATATAAGAAAAGAGTTGCTCTGCTATTAAAACGATATCAAGATATGGTCCGGTTTGGACCACAATTAAATTATATGTTGGAGAACTGTGTAAAATTTCAGCCAATTCGTATAAGAATTGCACCCATTGGGGCTCACGATGTAAAATAGAGAGAACGATTTATATGGGATCTGTATCGGGCTATAGACCGATTCAGACCATAATAAACAACGTTTGTTGATGGTCATGAGAGGATCCATCGTACAAAATTTCAGGCATATCGGATAATAATTGCGACCTCTAGGGGTCAAGAAGTCAAGATCCCAGATCGGTTTATATGGCAGCTATATCAGGTTATGAACCGATTTGAACCTTATTTGACACAGTTGTTGAAAGTAAAAATAAAATACGTCATGCAAAATTTCAGCCAAATCGGATAGGAATTGCGCCCTCTAGAAGCTCAAGAAATCAAATCCCCAGATCTGTTTATATGACAGCTATATCAGGTTATCGACCGATTTCAACCATACTTGGCACAGTTGTTGGATATCATAATGAAATACTTCGTGCAAAAATTCATTCAAATCGGATAAGAATTATACCCTCTAGAGGCTCAAGAAGTCAAGACCCAAGATCGGTTTATATGGCAGCTATATCAGGTTATGGACCGATTTGAACCATACTTGGCACAGTTGTTGGATATCATAACAAAACACGTCGTGCAAAATTTCATTCTGATCGGATAAGAATTGCGCACGCTAGAGGCTCAAGAAGTCAAGACCCAAGATCGGTTTATATGGCAGCTATATCAAAACATGGGCCGATATGTCCCATTTACAATACCAACCGACCTACACTAATAAGAAGTATTTGTGCAAAATTTCAAGCGGCTAGCTTTACTCCTTCGGAAGTTAGCGTGCTTTCGACAGACAGACGGACGGACGGACGGACGGACGGACGGACGGACGGACGGACGGACAGACGGACGGACATGGCTAGATCGACATAAAATGTCACGACGATCAAGAATATATATACTTTATGGGGTCTCAGACGAATATTTCGAGTAGTTACAAACAGAATGACGAAATTAGTATACCCCCCATCTTATGGTGGAGGGTGGATAATATACTTTTAAACAAAAAGAAAAATGTTGATTTCATTCAATAGAACATTCCTCATTGCTTATGAGATTTGTGTAGTGTTTCAAAAAAGTAATTATCAACTTTTAAAAAGGAACATAGTACCGGCCTTAATTTGTAACGGGCTTTACGGAGTGTCTTTGTCCATGTATAAATAGTAATAAGATTTTGATTTTGTGGTATTCGTTCGTTTGTTGGTAGAAATGGAGCAACTAGAAATAAGGTTAGAAAATTTTTTGGAAAAATCGTACTGGAGGTGGAGAACATTTGTTCAGTAATTGGCCCCTTTTGTTACTTCCGTTACGGATTGAGCTAGAGCTCTAAATACTGGTAATTTGGTGCACTATGGCAACACTAGTTGGGTAGCTGAAAGACATTTCGAAATTCAGACATATAGGTTCCAAAAAAAGTACGTAACCTTTGAACTTTGTACAGGGCAAACGGATGGCTTATATAATTGCTATTGCGGAATAATGACGGGTACCAAGCAAAAAATGTGAGAAATAGTACTGAAAGCTTGAGGAAACGTACGTTTAGTGGCTACACGAAGTAGGACAGTGTGTCCGTGGGCTACGGTTCGTTTTTCCTATGCCTGCGGGCATCCTAATTTTTATACCCACCACCGACGGATGGGGGTATATTCATTTTGTCATTCCGTTTGCAACACATCGAAATATCCATTTCCGACCCTATAAAGTATATATATTCTTGATCAGCGTAAAAATCTAAGACGATCTAGACATGTCCGTCCGTCTGTCCGTCTGTCTGTTGAAATCACGCTACAGTCTTCAAAAATAGAGATATTGTGCTGAAACTTTGCACAGAATCTTTTTTTGTCCATAAGCAGGTTAAGTTCGAAGATGGGCTATATCGGACTATATCTTGATATAGCCCCCATATATACCGATCCGCCGATTTAGGGTCTTAGGCCAATAAAGACCGATTTTGCTGAAATTTGGAACAGTATGTTGTGTTAGGCCCTTCGACATCCTCCGTCAATATGGCTCAGATCGGTTCAGATTTGGATATATCTGCCATATAGACCTATCCTCCGATTTAGGGTCTTAGACCAATAAAAGCCACATTTATTATCCGATTTTGCTGAAATTTGGGACAATGAATTGTCTTGGGCCCTTCGACGTCCTTCGTCAATTTAGCTCAGATCGGTCGAGATTTGGATATAGCTGCCATATTGACCGATCCTCCGATTTAGGGTTTTAGGCCTATAAAAGCCACATTTGTTATCCGATTTAGCTGAAATTTGGGGCAGTGAGTTGTGTTAGGCCCTTTAGCATCCTTCGTCAATTTGGCTCAGATCGGTCCAGATTTGGATATAGCTGCCATATAGACCGATCCTCCAATTTAGGGTCTTAGGCCCATAAAAGCCACATTTATTATCCGATTTTGCTGAAATTTGGGACAGTGAGTTTTCCTATGCCCTTCAATATCCTTCGCCAATTTGGCTCAGATCGGTCCTGTTTTGGATATAGCTGCCATATAGACCCATCTTCCGATTTAGGGTCTTAGACCCATAAAAGCCACATTTATTATCCGATTTTGCTGAAATTTGGGACAGTGAGTTGTCTCACGCCCTTCGACATCCTTTGTCAATTTGGCTCAGATCGGTTCAGATTTGGATATAGCTGCCATATAGACCAATCTCTCGATTTAAGGTTTTGAGCCCACAAAAGGCGCATTTATTGTCCGATGTCGCCGAAATTTGGGACAGTGAGTTGTGATAAAACTTTCGATATAATTTCCGTGTCGTTTATGGTTCAGAGCGGTTTATTTTTAGATACAGCTACTAAAAAGAGCAACATTTTGTTTTATACAATTGAACAATGACTTGTACTTATTAGTATTTGGTCCAAATCGGAACATATTTCTATATAGCTGCTAGGGGTCATAAGGTATACATTTTTCCCCGGATTTGACGAAAGGTGGTTTATATATATACCCGAGGTGGTGGGTATCCAATGTTCGGCCCGGCCGAACTTAACGCCTTTTTACTTATGCATATATTTTTGTTTTGATTTTATTTGTTTCACTACAAATGACAAGAAAATATTTGTGTTTCCGCAAATATTTAAGAAGAAGAACACAAACACTTTCCTCACACCAAACTAAATCAAATCCATACCATAACTCATTCTCTCATTTATACCAATAGTATCTGGTAAGTATGTATGGTATATATGGTATATCTGTTTTTTGACACAGCCACAGCAAAGCCATACTTGTATTGCAAAGCAGTAGTAAGGTGAATGTGTTTATTACACAGTTTAAGAGATTGAGAGAGTGACTACGCTTAAGTCATAGCTATAATTGTGGGTGTAATGAAATGACTTGGCATAATAGGCGCGCTAAGATTTGAAGTAGTTAGTAGTTATTTTTTACAACATTCCTGAGTTGCGCTTCGAATTTTACAGAGTAAATAGATTTTTATACTGCGAAACAAGTTGTAGAAGTTGAAAAGTTTACAATAAAAAGTTAAAGCCCTAATGAACCAAATTCTGATTAGGCTTCATTGCGCAGATTATACATTTGTTCTTATATGGCGATATATATATACACACAAACTGCTCGAAAGCCGAAGTTATCAAAAACAAGTAAGAGCGTGCCAAGTTCGGCCGGGCCGAATCTTATATACCCTCCATCATGGATTGCATTTGTCGAGTTTTTTGCGCGGTATCTCTTTTTTGGCAAATAAAGAATAATGAATAAGAATTGTTATGCTATTGGAGATATATCAAGATATAGTCCGATTGGAGGCCACCGTAGCGCAGAGGTTAGCATGTTTGCCTATGACGCTGAACGCCTGGTTTCGAATCCTGCCGAGACCATCAGACGAACTGCGGCACGCCGTTCGCACTCGGCTATAAAAAGGAGGCCCCTAATCATTGAGCTTAAACTTGAATTGGACTGCACTCATTGATATGAGAGAAGTTGGCCCCTGTTCCTTAGTGGAATGTTCATGGGCAAAATTTGTTTGTTTGTTTGTAGTCCGATTCGGACTATAGGCGAATCGAATGATGAAGACCATAGCAGAGGCCTCTTGAAGGGGCTCAAGAAGCATAATCGGTCTGTTTATATGGGAGCTGTATCAGGATATAGATTGAAGGTCATGGGAGAAGCCGTTGTACAATATTTCAGCAAAATCGGATAAGAATTGCTCCCTCTACACCCAGAGAAATCATTGGTTGGAATTTAATTATAGGTACAAGCTGATGATAATGCTGAATAATTTTAAATTGTCAGCATCAAGGATCGGTCATTTACTTAGTTCAGTAGTTGAGTTAATATTGATACTATTGAGAGCATAACATGAAAATGTTCATTATCGGTCTTTTGGTTATGTCAATCATTTGCATATAATATAAATTTGTTTTGCCTCTAGTTGTTGTACTAATAACTTTTTATGTGAAAATTTCTAACGGAGCACAAACAAAGAGTTGACACAACTACGATTTCAGTCACATTCATAAAATTTCTGTTCTAAGTTAGGCAGTATTTGTTAGTGCACAAGTAAATGTCTCGTATGGGCTTAAATAACTATACAACGTAAAAGTTGTATAAGTCAGAATTTCAATTCTCGCACATCCTATTTACGAGGAGTTCACTGATTTAATTGAATAAACCTCATTCAGCTGTTGGTTGTTGACAGTGGTGCAGCTATTTCACCATGTTCCATGTTCGCGTTGTCCATCTTGTTACAATAGCTCCAAGATACGTGAAAGCAATTCGCAGTTCCTAGATGGATATTTCTCTGTTTAATGTAGAAAATACATATGTACATAAATAAAACAAGTAAAAGCGTGCCAAGTTAGGCCGGGCCGAACCTTATAAAGGGTGATTTTTTTGAGGTTAGGATTTTCATGCATTAGTATTTGACAGATCACGTGGGATTTCAGACATGGTGTCAAAGAGAAAGATGCTCAGTATGCTTTGACATTTCATCATGAATAGACTTACTAACGAGCAACGCTTGCAAATCATTGAATTTTATTACCAAAATCAGTGTTCGGTTCGAAATGTGTTCATTCACCGTAACGTTGCGTCCAACAGCATCTTTGAAAAAATACGGTCCAATGATTCCACCAGCGTACAAACCACACCAAACAGTGCATTTTTCGGGATGCATGGGTAGTTCTTGAACGGCTTCTGGTTGCTCTTCACTCCAAATGCGGCAATTTTGCTTATTTACGTAGCCATTCAACCAGAAATGAGCCTCATCGCTGAACAAAATTTGTCAAAATTTGAACACATTTCGAACCGAACACTGATTTTGGTAATAAAATTCAATGATTTGCAAGCGTTGCTCGTTAGTAAGTCTATTCATGATGAAATGTCAAAGCATACTGAGCATCTTTCTCTTTGACACCATGTCTGAAATCCCACGTGATCTGTCAAATACTAATGCATGAAAATCCTAACCTCAAAAAAATCACCCTTTATAAGGTTCGGCCCGGATCGCATTTGCGATCCACCATGGATCGCATTTGTCGAAATCTTCTCCCGGTGTCTCTTTTTAGGCAAACAAAGGAAAGGGAAGGTAAAAAAAGAAAAGAATTGCTATGCTATTAAAGCTATATCAAGTTATGGTCCGATTCAGACCATAATGGAATAAATATTGGAGCCCACAATAGAAGTCATTGAGAAAAATTTCAGTCACATCGATTTCGCCCTTTAGGGGCTCAAAAAGTAAAATAGGGAGATCGTTTTTTTTTGGGAGCTGTATTATGTTATAGGCCGATTCAGACCGTATTTAACACGTATGTTGAAGGTCATGGGAGAAGCCGTTGCACCAAATTTCGCCCAAATTAGATAATAATTGCGCCCCATAGGGTCTCAAGTAGTCAAGATCCCAGATCGATTAGTATGGCAGCTATATCACGTTATGGGCCGACTTGAACCATACTTTTCACAGTTGTTGAAAGTCATAACGAAACACATCGTGCAAAATTTTAGAGAAATAGGATACGATTTGCACCCTCTAAAGGCTTAAGAAGTTAAGATCCCAGATCGGTTTATATGACAGCTATATCAGGTTATGCATCGATTTCACCCATACTTGGCGCAATTATTGGAAATCATAACCAAATTGGATAGGAATTGCGCCCTCTAGAGGCACAAGAAGTCAAAACTCCAAATCAGTTTATATGACAGGTTATATCAAATTATGGACCGATTTCAGTCATACTTAGCACAGTTGTTGAAAATCTTAAAAAAAAACACCTCATGCATTTTTTTAGAAAGAAATCAAGATTCAAGATCGGTTTATATGGCAGCTATATAAAAACATGGACCGATATGGACACTTTACAATCCCAAGCGACCTACACCTATGAGAAGTAGTTGTGTAAAATTTTAAGCGGCTAGCTTTACTCCTTTGAAAGTTAGCGTGTTTTCGACAGACAAACGGACATGGCTAGATCGACATAAAATGTCAAGACGATCAAGACTATATATACGATCCAGAATATACATACTTATCAAGAATATATAAATTATGACGAAGTTAGTATACCCCCATCCTATGGTGGAGGGAAAGAGGTGGGTTTGGGAAATCAGAAGACGACTCAGCAAGAGACGAAAGTCACCCTACCACGATCGAAATAGGAGGGGAAGAGACGAGAACCGACAAGCCCTGTGTGGGTGGGTCATCCGGTTAGATTTGGTTCACGATGTGCGACAGCGGGGAAAGATGGAACTCTAAAGGTATTTCGACAGCAGCAGGTAGTGTGGATTCGTATACACCGTAAGAGTCCAGTGTCCTAAGAAAAAGTATAACACAGTTTTCTCACCTGCCCCTGTTTGCGTAAGGAAACTCATCATATCAAGATCGAACGAATGTTGTGAGGATGAACTCCTGGCAGACTCGGGAGACGAGCCTCGAACGGTGGCTGAAATTCTGAATCCTGACTATGGTCCAGTTTCTGCAGATAAATCTCCACCATTGTAAGGCTGCTTCGACGGCACTACAGGTCCTTTTGATGGCAGAGGATTTGACTTGGTTCTTGTCCAGGAACAATAGGTGTGCGGAGGAGTGGTGAACTAAGAACTTCTGGATTGAAACTACTTTAGAGTATGGGGAATGGGAGACACAGAGCAGAGAAGAGATTTTTAGCATTTATAATGCATGTATGTATTCGTTGCTTTTGACTTGCCTTCATTCAACAATAGAAACTGATGTTGTTGCTTGCAAATGCATTCATTGTTTTGATGATTGTTTCTTTATAAAATATACATTTCCGACCCTATAAAATATATATATTCTTGATCAGCGTAAAAATCTAAAACGATCTAGCCATGTCCGTCCGTCTGTCTGTTGAAATCACGCTACAGTTTTTGAAAACAGAGATATTGTGCAAAGTTTCGCACAGATCCTTTTTTTGCCCATTAGCAGATTTAAATCGGACTATATCTTGATATAGCCCCCATATAGACCGATCCGCCGATTTTGGATCTTAAAAGCTACATTTATTATCCGATTTTGCTGAAATTTGGAACAGTGAGTTGTGTTACGCCCTTTGACATTTTTTTTTAATTTGACCAAGAACGGTTCAGATTTGGATATAGCTGTCATATAGACCGTTCTCTCAATTTAAGGTCTTGCGCCCATAAAAGGCCCATTTATTGTGTAACACCCCTTGACATACTTCTTTAATTTGGCCCAGATCGGTCCAGATTTGGATATAGCTGGGCCCATAAAAGGCGATGTTATTGCCTCATGTCGCCGAAATTTTGGGTTCTTCGACATTTTTCTGCAACTTGGCCCAAATCGGTGCAGATTTGGATATAGCTGCCATATAGACCTATACTTGATTTAAAGTCTTGGCCTTAAAAGGCGCATTTATAATCCAATTTCACTGAAATGTGACACAATGACTTATATTGAGCTTTTCGACATCCGTGTCGTTTATGGTTCAGATCGGTTTACTTTTAAACACCAATATTTTGTTATTCGCAATTGAACAATGACTTTTACTTATTAGTATTTGGTCCAAATCGGAACATATTCACACCACTACTGTGGTACAGGGTATTGTAACTTATTGAATTTGTTTGTAACAACCAAAGGAAGAGAGATAGATCCATTGATAAGTATACCGATCGACTCAGAATCACTTTCTGATTCGATTTAGCTATGTCCGTCTATCTGTCTGTCCATGTATTTGTATTTGTATTTTATTATGATAAAACCCATACAAAAGACAGTGTCTTATATAAAGCATGGGTTAGTAAATTGATAAATAAAATGAGTTCAACAAGTTTTCATTTAAATAGAACAATAATTGGTACAAAATATTTAACAATTTAAGCAAAGTTACTGATACAATATTTAAGTTAAAAAAAGTTTTAAACAAAATAAAAAAAGAAGAAAAAGAAACTTTGAAGAAAATTTAACAATTTAATCAAAGTTACTAATAAAATAAATTAAAAAAGAATAGTTATAAAAAAAAAAACAAAACAAATAATTAATTAAAATGATTATAAATCAAAGATTTGAACTGTCGTTCATTACTTATAATTTGAATACTATTGGGAAGATTATTCCAGAGACGTATAAGAACTGTTGTTCAGATACACGATATTGATGACGTATTTGTATTACTTGTTTACCTCTTGTAGAGTTAGCAAAACGCAAAATAGAAGCCAGATATGACGGTTCATTGGTATAAATTATCTTGTGGATCATTTGCAACAAGCGTATCTTAAGGAACGAGTTAAAAGAGACACCATATACTTGTCTGGCAAAGTCAGATACCCGGTCTCTTCTACGCAAACCAAAAATGTATCTAACGACATCGTTAAAGGCCACGTGCAATTTATTCCTATGAGTTACATCACAACCGTAAAAAACCTCGCAAGAGTATAATAGTTTCGGCAGAATAAATGTCCTAGCCAAAAGCATTCTTATTGACAAAGGGGTATACTGTCGACTCATATATATGTTTCGTAAAACGCCGTAGGTCCTGCCCACTGTCATACTGACATGATTCTTCCATGAAAGTCTATCATCAAACTCCAAACCAAGGTTTCTTGCAGATGAAACAATCTCAATTGGGGTTCCAGCAATTGCCACATCAAGATTGGGCGGCATTGTCACCCGATTCCTACCAATTACAAGGCACTTTGACTTTATTGGATTTAAAAGTAGTCCGTTGGCGTTTGCCCATGTGTTTATCCTATCCAAGTCATTATTTAGTCGAAGTACGCCATCGATCAACCTCCCGGCGAGGAGCTCATATACAGCTGTACGTCGTCGGCATACATATGAATACCACAGTTGCGCAACTGTCCAGGAAGGTCATTGCTATATAAGGAAAAAAGGAGTGGGCCCAATACAGACCCCTGTGGAATACCTTTTGAGACTGGAAGATAACTAGAACAGCGGCTATCAACACATACCGATTGGCTTCTATTCGTAATATATAAGATCCGTTGTTCTTTCAGAAAATTTAAATAAATTTTCATATCAGATAAACAAATTGATATTAGATAAACAAATTTTACATTTCATTATAAATTACGTCCCACGAAGCATTAAATAGCTTGTTTGTGAGAATAATTTAAGATCTGTGATGTTATTACATAGGTTGGCCAAATTGCCTGTATACTTCATTGTTTTTGGTTAATTATTTAAGTAATATTGTTTGATTAATTTGGTTCTAATATTGTAATTTCTTTCCTTGGTTATATTTGTTGGAATTTCGTTGATGATAGTAGGTAGTGTCACAGATAGTGAGTATTTGCCATAATCGTTCTTGAATTTCGGCACCATATATTTGCCTTCGATTTTTCTTCGTGTATTTTGGCTATGATTTATTTTCTTCGCTAAACTGCCATCATCCATGAATTCTCTAACTACAGTGATGCAATAGATTTCCTTTATATTTAGTATTCCCAGATTTTGAAAGGTTGGCTTTATTGAGTTTCAGTTTAAGGCAAAGTATATTGGGATCAACGGAATCAAAAGCTTTCGAATGATCTAAAAGAACAAGAAAGGCAACTTTATCGCTGTCAATATCACTCCTTACATCTTCAACTACTTTCAAAAGTGCAGTAGTGCAACTGTGCTTTGGCCGGAAACCAGATTGAAAATCTGTTAGCAGCGAATTATTCGCAATATATTCAGATATTTTCCGGTTGACTAGAGTCTCAAATATCTTAGAGACGAATGGAAGTATTGCTATTGGCCTAAATTCCGGGTTATTCTTTGGTATTGGGACTATCCTTGCCCGTTTCCAAGACTGTGGATAGCAACTCCTTAAAATAATATTGTTAAAAAGATGGCACATATACGGAAGAATAAAGGGTAGAATTATCCTAAAAAATCTTGGGTCAATACCATCAGAACCAATGGCATTAGACTTAATTGATTCTACAGCGCTAACGATGTCGCTTTGTTCAAAACGCTCAAGATCAAAACGTAGGTCTGGTGAGGTGTTGTTACTACTATGGTTTACGTTACTAAATTCACTGTCGTAGAAATGTACGTTTGGCTCAGGAAAAGATATGTTCAAGAAACTCCTATTAATCTCATCTAAATCAACATGTCTATCAATTGATGCATTATCACTTCCTATTCCAATTGACTTAATATGTCTCCAAGTATCTTTCGTGTTCAATGCCTCTTGAAATTTACGACTAAAATAAGCTATTTTCTTCGTCTTTATACAAGAAGTGGTCTGATTCCTCGCTCGCTTGAAATCATTAAAGAGTTCAGGTGTTCTAAAACGCTTCCATCGAGAGTAAGCACAATCTCTTTTACGTATCAATACTTTAATATCATTATCAAACCACTGATTCCCATTCGAAAAAAACAGTTCGGGTCTTCATCGGAACACATTTGTCGAAAATCTGACTCACATTATGTTGAAGAAATGCAATCTGTTTATCTACGCAAGACATGCCATAAAGTTTCTGCCACTCAACGGTGCCAATTTCACAAAGTAGTGAGTTATAATCAATGTTTCTATAGTCTCTGTACGTATATGTTATACTTGTATATTCCATTGGAACGCCATAAGTCAAAAAACATAAATCATGTTTTGAAAATAGGGGTGCCGATAATTGATCATATAACTTAACCTCAGTCTTGGAAACTTACGAAGAACAAGTTAATAAGAGTCTCTGTTGTCATTGTATAGTGTGTGGCAGTATTGGAATTAACAACATGCAACCCTATTGATTGCATGCTCCCCGTCAAATGTGTTTCTTCAAGCACATTACTATTAAAGTCACCAGTGACTATAATATCATTATAATGAGAATTTATGTTAATTTGTGTACATACTTAGGGTCACAATTTTCATCCGATCGTCTTAAAATTTGGTACAAGTATGTTTTTCGGCCCAGAGACGGTCCAGATTTGGATATAGCTACTATACCGATATATATATATATATATATATTATATATATATATATATA